>NW_027095546.1:21744-54490 GCF_036850765.1 Saccopteryx bilineata | reverse complement strand
ATGTACAAAAATTAATTCAGCAGTTGCATTTCAAAAATCTTTAAATCTTTTGGCTCTCTGGATTTCGTCCTTCCCAACTGCTATGAACTGTGGTGGAAATGGCAGGATTTTTATGGGGTGAAAAGAGAGAAGCTGGGTGACATAGTGAAAACAGCAAGAGCTTTGGAGCCAGAATGCCTGGTTTTCACAACCAATCTGCCATTTAATACTTATACTTCCTTAAGTAAATTTTCTCTCTCTGTGCTTTAGTTTCTTCTTATGAAATAGGAACAATACTCATCACCTTTCATGGATGCTATGAGAAATAATGTAGAGACAGAAGAAAACTATCTTCTGTATAGCAGGCTCTCAATAAATGTTGGATATAGTTTTAAGTAACTACACATGTGTGCACATATAAGGCGGATATATGACAGACTGCCAGAATGAGTGTGTGTGTGTGTGTGTGTGTGTGTGTGTGTGTGTAGGGTAGAGTGGGAATGGTAACAGGGGACATGGAGACCTAGAGAAGGCTTCAGGAAAGGAACAGACCATTTAAAAAGGGCTGATGAGAAATCATTGAAGTGCAACTTTATTGCCTTACAGACATTGTCACTATTTTCTTGCCCACAGATATGCCTTCAAATACCTTAGAAAAATTGGACGTCAGAGTAATGGCGGAGTAGGAAGCGATACCGATAAATCTCCCCCAAACCTCAACAAGATCTTCAACCAGAAACAGAAAAAACTATCCTTGGAGCCTCCAGATGTTTCGCAATACACCCAACGGTATGATTGAGCAAAAAATTGGCTAAATATATAACCAAACCCCGAAGGAAATAGGGAATGCTCCACCTTCCTCACTAACCTAAACAGGGCGGCTTTCTCTGGTAACTGTGAATATAGAAACTGAGGCGGGCAAAGGGGGTGAATAGATCCAGGCCACGGCAAAAACGGCCGAACCAGGCTGTGGCACAGAGATCCAAGCCAAGGAAAAACTGTTCCTGTGACAACCTGGGCAATACAGCTAACACTCGCGCCAAACCCAGACAAAGAAAGACAAGCGGGGCAGCCATTTTACCTGATCCCCTGGTAGCCGCATAGTGGGCGAGAGATTCCTTCCAAAGCCCCCGGAGGGTGCGCCCGTGTTACTCCACAGAGAGGCAGAGTCAGAGGCCTTTGTGTGGGCCGAAAGCCTCCGGGCTGCCCCAGCACCCGGGGAGAGCCGCACACGGGGAGGAAGCGAGAGCTAATTCCAACACTAGAACTTTTCAGTGCGGGCGGGAGGTTTCACTCAGAGGGTGAGACTCCGACCTCACATCCTGGTCTGCGCGCACGGAGAGTGGGAAGGAGACTCCTCCCAGCACCTCCGGAGTGGGAGCCCATGTTGTCCCATGGAGGGGCAGAGTCGGGGGCCTTTGTGTGGGCCATGGGCGGAGTCCCGGGCTGCCCCAGCGCCTTGAAAGAGCGGCACACGGGGACGAGCGAGAGCCAATTCCAACATTGGAACTTTTCAGTGTGGCCGGGGGGTTTCACTCAGAGGGTGAGACTTCGAGTCTAACATCCTGGTCTGCGCGTGCAGACCCACCCGTGTTACCAGACAGAGTGACAGGGCCAGAGGTCTTTGAGTAGGCGAAAGACCCGGCTGATTATGCTAGCAGCTCTGACTGACTGAGCCTTACCCAGAGCCCTGTGCTGAGTGGAAATAAGAGTGGGGAGTTGACCGCTCTTTGAGCCTCTTACTATCCAGGCAGAGGCAGCAGCAACCCCATAGTTGGATTCTCAGGCTGCTGGTTGAGGAAGGAAAGACTAGGAGAGAGGCTCCTGGAACATGGACTCTCTCACTGTTGGAGCCTATAAACGCTAATGAGCCTTGACTGCCAACGAGACTGAAGCACAATACATGACATCGCCATAGAGACTTATCAACTGCAAACCTCTACCTGAGCATGCCAAAGGGGCAGAACCTGGGGTACAGAGTCACCAACCAGGAAGAGGGAGAGAAAAGAAAAAGCAAGAAGATAACCTCTCAAAATCAGAATAATCCGCAGAATTTATAACCTATCCCATTTTATTATATTTGTTCATTTGTTTCTCTTATCTTCATCCTTGATTTTTTTTTCCTCCTCCAATTTGGTCATTTAACCCTCTACCAGTCTTACTCTCTCCTCTCCTTGAACTACACTACCCATAAGTGTTACATCTCCCATTATCTTTCCTTTCCTCTTCCTTTCTCTCTATGAGGGTTGCACTCCAAAACCCTTAACTCTCTCTCTCTCTCTCTCTCCTCTTATTTCTTTTTTCTTCTTTTAGTGGTTCCCTCTTTTTTTTCTCTCTCTCTCTCTTCTTTTCTCCCTCTATATTAGTTTCTTCCTTTTTCCTTTACATCTCCTCTCATTCAAACCTCAATAACAAACAAATTATTTTATGTGGGACTCAAACTTATGTTTGTGGCATTTTGGGGGGTTTTTACTTCACCTTTTTAACTCACTAGCAGTGCTCCCATCCCTGGCTCTCCATTTTATCAAGCTCTTGTTCCACTAAATACAATAGTAATTTTTAATTTTTCCCCCACTTTCCTGTTTCCCTCTTACTCCTCTCATCATAACTCTTAGTCAACCAACACCTAAACACAAATCATTTTATTCTTGATCCAAATTTTTTCATTATTTGCTTTTTGTGGGTCCATACCACCACCACCCTTTTTTTTTTTTTTTTGCATTTTTCTGAAGCTGGAAACAGGGAGAGACAGTCAGACAGACTCCCGCATGCACCCGACCGGGATCCACCCGGCACGCCCACCAGGGGCGACGCTCTGCCCACCAGGGGGCGATGCTCTGCCCATCCTGGGAGTCGCCATGTTGCGACCCTCCTGGGTGTCACCATGTTGCGACCAGAGCCACTCTAGAGCCTGGGGCAGAGGCCACAGAGCCATCCCCAGCGCCCGGGCCATCTCTGCTCCAATGGAGCCTTGGCTGCGGGAGGGGAAGAGAGAGACAGAGAGGAAGGTGCGGCGGAGGGGTGGAGAAGCAAATGGGCGCTTCTCCCATGTGCCCTGGCCGGGAATCGAACCCGGGTCCTCCGCACGCTAGGCCGACGCTCTACCGCTGAGCCAACCGGCCAGGGCACCCCTTTTTTTATTTATTTTTTTTCTTGCCCCTTTATTACTTTTCCCCAATTCAGGCCCTCCATTACAGGCATTGTTTGTTCTATTAAATACAATATAATTCACAGTTCACCACAAGATTTTCTCAAGAAAGAGAAGAGAGGAGAGGAGAGAAAAAAAGGAGGGGGGAATAATTTCCTTTTTTTAAATATTTATTTTATTTTATTTTTCTTTATTTCATTATTAATTTTAAAAAAAACAACTTTTTTCAATTTTTTATTTTTTTAACTTTTTATTTTTTATTAAATCTCATTAATACTATCAACAAAACCACCCTCAGATGCCATTAAGGAAGAGAAAATCGAATATCATGGATACAAAAGAAAGAGAGGTAACACAGATAGATGAGGAAAAATCTATGAAGAAAAAATTTAATATATTGGAAACCTTGGAGTTAAATGACAGAGAATTCAAGATATAAATTCTAAAAATACTCAGAGATATACAAGAAAACACAGAAAGGCTATTTAGGGAGCTCAGAAAACAACTCAATGGACAAAAAGAATATATGTACAAGGAAATTGAAACTATAAAAACAAATCAAACAGAGATGAAAAACTCAATTCACGAGCTGAAAAACGAGGTAACAAGCTTGGCTAATAGAACAGGCCAGATAGAAGAGAGGATTAGTGAAATAGAAGACAAGCAACTTGAGGCACAACACAGAGAGGAAGAAAGAGACTCAAAAATTAAAAAAAATGAGATAGCCCTACAAGAATTATCTGACTCCATCAAAAAGAATAACATAAGAATAATAGGTATATCAGAGGGAGAAGAGAGAGAAAATGGAATGGAGAACATACTCAAACAAATAATAGATGAGAACTTCCCAAGCCTGTGGAAAGAAATAAAGCCTCAAATTCATGACGCAAACAGAACTCCGAGTTTTCTTAACCCCAACAAACCTACTCCAAGAAACATCATAATAAAATTGGCACAAACCAACGGCAAAGAAAAAATTCTCAAGGCAGCCAGGGAAAAGAAGAATACAACATATAAAGGAAGGCCAATTAGACTATCATCAGATATCTCAGCAGAAACCCTACAAGCTAGAAGAGAGTGGACCCCAATATTTAAAGTACTGAAAGAGAGGAACTTTCAGCCACGAATACTATACCCATCAAAGCTATCCTTCAAATATGAAGGAGAAATAAAAACATTCACAGATACAGAAAAGATGAGGGAATTTATCATCAGAAAACTCCCACTCCAGGAATTACTAAAGGGGCTTCTCCAATCAGATACAAAGAACAAAAAAAAAATAAAGCCACAAGTAAAAGCTCCAAGAAGAACACAATAAAACCAAATTTAAACTGTGACAACAACAAAAAGAAAGGGGGGAGAGGATGGAGATTAACAGTAGCAAAGGACTATGGAGTGCAAAAGTACTCACAAAATAGTGCGCTACAATGAACAGGGTAGGAACCCTTTTCATTACGTAAAGGTAACCACCATTGAAAAAACCACCACAGAAGCACATGAGATAAAAAAGATAGCAACAGTGGAAAGATGTATGGAATACAACCAAATAAAAACAAAAGATAAAAAAACAAAAGAGAAGGATCAAACAAGACACAAAACTAACAGAAAGCAATCTATAAAATGGCAATAGGGAACTCACAAGTATCAATAATTACACTAAATGTAAACGGATTAAACTCACAAATAAAAAGGCACAGAGTAGCAGAATGCATTAAAAAAGAAAATCCAACTGTATGCTGCCTACATGAAACTCATCTAAGTAACAAGGATAAAAACAAACTCAAAGTGAAAGGCTGGAAAACAATACTCAAAGCAAATAACATCCAAAAAAAAGCAGGCGTAGCAATACTCATATCTGATAATGCTGACTACAAGACAACAAAAGTACTCAGAGACAAAAATGGCCATTTCATAATGGCTAAGGGGACACTGAATCAAGAAGACATAACGATTCTTAATATATATGCACCAAACCAAGGAGCACCAAAATATATAAGACAGCTACTTATTGACCTTAAAACAAAAACTGACAAAAATACAATCATACTTGGAGACCTCAATACACCGCTGACGGCTCTAGATCGGTCATCCAAACAGAGAATCAACAAAGACATAGTGGCCTTAAACAAAACACAAGAGCACCTGGATATGATAGACATCTACAGGACATTTCATCCCAAAGTGACTGAGTATACATTTTTCTCTAGTGTACATGGATCATTCTCAAGAATTGATCATATGTTGGGCCACAAAAACAACATCAGCAAATTCAGAAAAATCGAAGTTGTACCAAGCATATTTTCTGATCATAAAGCCTTGAAACTAGAATTCAACTGCCAAAAGGAGGAAAAAAATCCCACAAAAATGTGGAAACTAAACAACATACTTTTAAAAAATGAATGGGTCAAAGAAGAAATAAGTGCAGAGATCAAAAGATATATACAGACTAATGAAAATGACAATACGACATATCAGAATCTATGGGATGCAGCAAGAGCAGTGATAAGAGGGAAGTTCATATCACTTCAGGCATATATGAACAAACAAAAGACAGCCCAGTGAACCACTTAACTTCACACCTTAAGGAACTAGAAAAAGAAGAACAAAAACAACCCAAAACTAGCCGAAGAAAGGAGATAACAAAAATCAGAGCAGAAATAAATGAAATAGAGAACAGTAAAACTATAGAAAAAATTAATAGAACAAAGAGCTGGTTCTTTGAAAAGATCAATAAAATTGACAAACCCTTGGCAAGACTTACCAAGGAAAAAAGAGAAAGAATTCATATAAACAAAATCCAAAATGAAAGAGGAGAAATCACCACGGACACCTTAGATATAAAAGAATTATTGTAGAATACTATGAAAAACTTTATGCCACTAAATTCAACAACCTAGAAGAAATGGATAAATTCCTAGAACACTACAACCTTCCTAGACTGAGTCAAGAAGAAGCAGAAAGCCTAAACAGACCTATTAGTAGAGAAGAAATAGAAAAAAAACATTAAAAACCTCCCCAAAAATAAAAGTCCAGGACCTGACGGCTATACCAGTGAATTTTATCAAACATTCAAAGAAGACTTGGTTCCTATTCTACTCAAAGTCTTCCAAAAAATTGAAGAAGAAGCAATACTTCCAAACACATTTTATGAGGCGAACATCACCCTCATACCAAAACCTGGCAAGGATGGCACAAAGAAAGAAAACTACAGACCAATATCTCTAATGAATACAGATGCTAAAATACTAAACAAAATACTAGCAAATCGAATACAACAACATATTAAAAACATAATACATCATGATCAAGTGGGATTCATCCCAGAATCTCAAGGATGGTTCAACATACGTAAAACGGTTAATGTAATACACCATATCAACAAAACAAAGAACAAAAACCACATGATCTTATCAATAGATGCAGAAAAGGCTTTCGATAAAATACAACACAATTTTATGTTTAAGACTCTCAACAAAATGGGTATAGAAGGAAAATATCTCAACATGATAAAGGCCATATATGATAAACCATCAGCTAACATCATATTAAATGGCACAAAACTGAAGGCTTTTCCCCTTAAATCAGGAACAAGACAGGGTTGTCCACTCTCTCCACTCTTATTTAATGTGGTACTAGATGTTCTATCCAGAGCAATCAGACAAGACAAAGAAATAAAAGGCATCCATATCGAAAAAGAAGAAGTAAAGGTATCACTTTTTGCAGATGATATGATCCTATACATCGAAAACCCCAAAGAATCCACAAAAAGACTACTAGAAACAATAAGCCAATACAGTAAGGTCGCAGGATACAAAATTAACATACAGAAGTCAATAGCCTTTCTATATGCCAACAATGAAACAACTGAGAAGGAACTCAAAAGAATAATCCCCTTCACGATTGCAACAAAAAAATAAAATACTTAGGAATAAACATAACAAAGAATGTAAAGGACATATATAATGAAAACTATAAACCATTGTTTGTTTGGGTTTTTTTTGGTTATTTATTATTTTTTAATATATTTTTATTAATGGTAATGGGATGACATTAATAAATCAGGGTACATATATTCAAAGAAAACATGTCTAGGTTATTTTGTCATTAAATTATGTTGCATACCCCTCGCCCAAAGTCAGATCGTCCTCCTCCAACCTCCATCTAGTTCTCTGTGCCCCTCCCCTCCCCCTAACTCTCTCCCTCCCTCCCTCCCATGTCCTCCCTCCCCCCACCCCTGGTAACCACCACACTCTTGTCCATGTCTCTTACTCTCGTTTTTATGTTCCACCAATGTATGGAATCATGTAGTTCTTGTTTTTTTCTGATTTACTTATTTCACTCCGTATAATGTTATCAAGTTCCCACCATTTTGCTGTAAATGATCTGATGTCATCATTTCTTATGGCTGAGTAGTATTCCATAGTGTATATGTGCCACATCTTCTTTATCCAGTCTTCTATTGAAGGGCCTTTTGGCTGTTTCCATGTCTTGGCCACTGTGAACAGTGCTGCAATGAACATGGGGCTACATGTGTCTTCACGTATCAATGTTTCTGAGGTTTTGGGGTATATACCCAGTAGAGGGATTGCTGGGTCATAAGGTAGTTCTATTTGCAGTTTTTTGAGGAACCACCATACTTTCCTCCATAATGGTTGTACTACTTTACAGTCCCACCAACAGTGAATGAGGGTTCCTTTTTCTCCACAGCCTCTCCAACATTTGCTATTACCCGTCTTGTTGATAATAGCTAATCTAACAGGGGTGAGGTGGTATCTCATTGTAGTTTTGATTTGCATTTCTCTAATAACTAATGAAGCTGAGCATCTTTTCATATATCTGTTGGCCATTTGTATCTCTTCCTGGGAGAAGTGTTTGTTCATGTCCTCTTCCCATTTTTTTATGGGATTGTTTGTTTGTTGTTGAGTTTTATGAGTTCTTTGTAAATTTTGGATATTAGGCCCTTATCTGAGCTGTCGTTTGAAAATATCAGTTCCCATTTAGTTGGCTGTCTGTTTATTTTGATATCAGTTTCTCTTGCTGAGCAAAAACGTTTTATTCTGATGTAGTCCTATTCATTTATCTTTGCCTTCACTTCTCTTGCCATTGGAGTCAAGTTCATAAAATGTTCTTTAAAACCCAGGTCCATGATTTTAGTACCTATGTCTTCTTCTATGTACTTTATTGTTTCAGGTCTTATATTTAGGTCTTTGATCCATTTTGAATTAATTTTAGTACACGGGGACTGGCTGTAGTCGAGTTTCATTCTTTTGCATGTGGCTTTCCAGTTTTCCCAACACCATTTGTTGAAGAGGCTTTCTTTTCTCCATTGTGTGTTGTTGGCCCCTTTATCAAAGATTATTTGACCATATATATGTGGTTTTATTTCTGGGCTTTCTATTTTGTTCCATTGGTCTGAGTGTCTATTTTTCTGCCAATACCATGCTGTTTTGATTATCGTGGCCCTATAATATAGTTTAAAGTCAGGTATTGTAATGCCCCCAGCTTCATTCTTTTTCCTTAGGATTGTTTTGGTTATTCGGAGTTTTTTATAATTCCATATAAATCTGATGATTTTTTGTTCCATTTTTAAAAAAAATCTCATAGGAATTTTGATGGGAATTGCATTAAATTTGTATATTGCTTTGGGTAATATGGCCATTTTGATTATATTTATTCTTCCTAACCAAAAACAAGGAATATTTTTCCATCTCATTGTATCTTTTTCAATTTCCCTTAACAATGCTTTGTAATTTTTATTATATAGGTTTTTTACATTCTTTGTTATGTTTATTCCTAGGTATTTTATTTTTTTTGTTGCAATCGTGAAGGGGATTATTTTTTTGAGTTCGTTTTCTAATATTTCATTGTTGGCATATAGAAAGGCTATGGACTTTTGTATGTTAATTTTGTATCCTGCGACCTTACTGTATTGGTTTATTGTTTCTAATAATCTTTTTGTGGAGTCCTTCGGGTTTTCGATGTATAGGATCATATCATCAGCAAAAAGTGATACCTTTACTTTTTCTTTTCCGATATGGATGCCTTTTATTTCTTTGTCTTGTCTGATTGCTCTGGCCAGAACTTCTAGCACCACGTTAAATAAGAGTGGAGAGAGTGGACAACCCTGTCTTGTGCCTGATTTAAGGTAGAAAGTCCTCAGTTTTATGCCATTTAATATGATGTTGGCTGATGGTTTATCATATATGGCCTTTATCATGTTGAGATATTTTTCTTCTATACCCATTTTGTTGAGAGTCTTAAACATAAAATTGTGTTGTATTTTATCAAAAGCCTTTTCTGCATCTATTGATAAGATCATGTGGTTTTTGTTCTTTGTTTTGTTGATATGGTGTATTACGTTAACCGTTTTGCGTATGTTGAACCATCCTTAAGATTCTGGGATGAATCCCACTTGATCATGATGTATTATTTTTTTAATATGTTGTTGTATTTGGTTTGCCAGTATTTTGTTTAGTATTTTAGCATCTGTATTCATTAGAGATATTGGTCTGTAGTTTTCTTTCTTTGTGCCATCCTTGCCAGGTTTTGGTATGAGGGTGATGTTCGCCTCATAAAATGTGTTTGGAAGTATTGCTTCTTCTTCAATTTTTTGGAAGACTTTGAGTAGAATAGGAACCAAGTCTTCTTTAAATGTTTGATAGAATTCACTAGTATAACCATCTGGGCCTGGACTTTTATTTTTGGGGAGGTTTTTAATAGTTTTTTCTATTTCCTCCCTGCTGATTGTTCTGTTTAGGCTTTCTGCTTCTTCATGACTCAGTCTAGGAAGGTAGTATTGTTCTAGGAATTTATCCATTTCTTCTAGATTGTTGTATTTGGTGGCATATAATTTTTCATAGTATTCTACAATAATTCTTTGTATATCTATGATGTCTGTGGTGATCTCTCCTCTTTCATTTTGGATTTTATTTATTTGAGTCCTGTGCCTTTTTTCCTTGGTGAGTCTTGCCAAGCATTTGTCAATTTTGTTGATCTTTTCAAAGAACCAGCTCCTTGTTTTATTGATTTTTTCTATAGTTTTTCTGTTCTCTATTTCATTTATTTCTGCTCTGATTTTTATTATCTCCTTTCTTCGGCTGGTTTTGGGTTGTCTTTGTTCTTCTTTTTCTAGTTCCTTAAGGTGTGAAGTTAAGTGGTTTACTTCGGCTCTCTCTTGTTTGTTCATTTAGGCCTGAAGTGATATGAACTTTCCTCTTATCACTGCTTTTGCTGCATCCCAGAGATTCTGATATGTCGTATTTTTATTTTCACTTGTCTGTATATATCTTTTGATCTCTGCGCTTATTTCTTCTTTGACCCATTCATTTTTTAAAAGTATGTTGTTTAGTTTTTACATTTTTGTGTGTTTTTCCCCCTCTTTTTTGCAGTTGAATTCTAGTTTCAAGGCTTTATGATCAGAAAATATGCTTGGTACAATTTCAATTTTTCTAAATTTGCTGATATTGTCTTTGTGGCCCAACATATGGTCAATTCTTGAGAATGTTCCATGTACACTAGTGAAAAAGTTATACTCTGTCGCTTTGGGATGAAGTGTCCTGTAGATGTCTATCATATCCAGGTGTTCTAGTATTTCGTTTAAGGCCACTATATCTTTATTGATTCTCTGTTTGGATGACCGATCTAGAGCCATCAGCAGTGTATTGAGGTCTCCAAGTATGATTGTATTTTTGTTAGTTTTTGTTTTAAGGTCAATAAGTAGCTGTCTTATATATTTTTGTGCTCCTTGGTTTGGTGCATATATATTAAGGATTGTTATGTCTTCTTGATTCAACTTCCCCTTAATCATTATGAAATGACCATTTTTGTCTCTGAGTATTTTTTCTGTCTTGTAGTCAGCATTATCAGATATGAGTATTGCTACACCTGCTTTTTTTTGGGTGTTGTTTGCTTGGAGTATTGTTTTCCAGCCTTTCACTTTGAATTTGTTTTTATCCTTGTTGCTTAGATGTGTTTCTTGTAGGCAGCATATAGTTGGATTTTCTTTTTTAATCCATTCTGCTACTCTGTGTCTTTTTATTGGTAAGTTTAATCCATTTACATTTAGTGTAGTTATTGACACTTGTGGGTTCCCTACTGCCATTTTATAAATTGCTTTCTGTTAGTTTTGTATCTTGTTTGATTCTTCTCTTTTGTTTTTCTATCATTTGTTTTTGTTTGTTTGTGTTCTTCTATTCCTCTACAACTTCTTTCCTCTGTTGCTACCTTTTTTAAGTCAAGTGTTTTTGTGGTGGTTTTTTCAAGGGTGGTTACCATTAAGTAATGAAAAGGGTACCTACCATATTCATTGTAGTACCCTATCTTATGAGTATTTCTGCACTTCATCGTCCTTTGCTACTGTTAATCTCCATCCTCTCCCCCCTTTTTTTCCTTTGTTGTTACAGTTTAAGTTTGGTTTTATTGTGTTCTTGGTGGAGCTCTTACTTGTGGTGTTGTTTTCTTTTGTTCTTTGAATCTGGTTGGAAAACCCCCTTTAGTATTTCCTGGAGTGGGGGCTTTCTGCTGATATATTCTCTCATCTTTTCTGTATTTGTGAATGTTTTTATATCTCCTTCGTACTTGAAGGATAGCTTTGATGGGTATAGTATTCTTGGCTGAAAGTTCCTCTCTTTCAGGGCTTTAAATATTGGGGTCCACTCTCTTCTAGCTTGTAGAGTTTCTGCTGAGAAATCTGATGATAATCTAATAGGCCTTCCTTTATATGTTGTACTCTTCTTTTCCCTGGCTGCCTTGAGAATTTTTTCTTTGTCATTGGTTTGTGTCATCTTTATTATGATGTGCCTTGGAGTGGGTTTGTTGGGGTTAAGAAAACTCGGTGTTCTGTTTGCTTCTTGAATTTGAGGCTTTAGTTCTTTCCACAGGCTTGGGAAGTTCTCATCTATTATTTGTTTGAGTATATTCTCCATTCCATTTTCTTTCTCTTCTCCCTCTGATATACCTATTATTCTTATGTTATTCTTTCTGATGGAGTCAGACAATTCCTGTAGGGCTTTCTCGTTTTTTATTATTTTTAAGTCTCTTTCTTCTTCTCTCTGTTGTGCCTCAAGTTGTTTGTCCTCTATTTCACTAATCCTATCTTCAATCTGGGCTGTTCTGTTAGCTAAGCTTGTTACCTCGTTTTTCAGCTCGTGAATTGAGTTTTCATTTCTGTTTGATTTGTTTTTATAGTTTCAATTTCTTTGGTAATATACTCTTTGTGTTCATTGAGTTGTTTTCTGATCTCCCTAAATTGCCTTTCTGTATTTTCTTGTATATCTCTGAGTATTTTTAAGATTTCTATTTTAAATTCTCTGTCATTTAGCTCCAAGGCTTCCAATATGTTAAGTCTTTTCTCCATAGATTTTTCCACATCTATTTGTGTTACCTCTCTTTCTTTTGTATCCATAATATTCGATTTCCTCTTTCTTATTGGCATCTGAGGGTGTTCTTGTTGATAGCACTAATTAGAATTAATTAAGAGTAAAAAGTAAAAAAAAAAGGTAAAACACCCCACAAAAAAAAACAGTAATAATTTATTATTTCCCCCTTTTTTCTTTCTTCTCTTTCCCTCCTCTCCCCTCCTCAGGGAAATATTGTGATGACCTGTGAATTATATTATGCTAAATATAACAAAAACTGCCTATAATGGAGGGCCTGATTTGGGGTGAAGAGTTCAAGGGGCAAAAAAAAGGAGTAGGGACCTACTAAATGCAAAAAAAAAAAAAGGAAGAAAATCTTAGACAAGCATAAGATGATTTGCTTGTAAGTGATGGTCGACTAAGAGATATAATGAGAGGGATAAGAGGGAACCAGAAAAAAGGAGGGAAAAAAGAATAATAAAGAAGAAATAAATAAAAATAATAAGTAAAAATCTGTTGTATTAAGTGGAGCGAAGACTAAATACAATGGAGACCTTGGGTTGGGAGGAATGCTAGTGAGTTAAAAAGCAACGTAAAAAGTACCCAAAATGCCACAAAATAAACAAACAAAAAAGAGAAAAAGAAAAACAAAAGCAAAAAAGGAAAATAAAGCCAAAAAAAAAAAACCTTGAGTCCCAAATTAACTAATTTGTTTGTGATTGAAGATTAAATGGTAGGAAAGTAAAACGAGAAAAGAAAAAACGAATAGAAAAAAAAATAAGAAAAAGAGAAAAACGAAGGAAGAAAAAAAAGGAAGAGAAAAAAACAAAATAAAGCAAAACAAAAAAAAAACAAAAGAGGAGAGAGTGAGAGTTAAGTGTTTTGGAGTATAACCTTAAAGGAGGGTGAGGATGAAGAAGAGAAATAAAATGTAACACTCATGGGTAGTGTAGTTCAAGAAAAGGGAAGCATAAGATGGGCAGAGAATAGAAGGACCGAGGTGGAGGAAATAGAAATAATAATAATAAAGGCAATAACATAGGAGAAACAAACAACAACAACAAAAAAATTAGTGGAACAAGTTGTAAAGTCTGTGGATTTTTCTGATTTTGAGAGTTTAACTTCTTCCTTTTTCTTTTCTCTCCCTCTTCCTGGTCGGTGACTCTGTACCCCAGGCTCTGCCCCTGTGTCACTCTTAGGTAGGGATTTGCAGTTGATGGGATTCTATGGCAATGTCATATAATTGGCTTTAGTCTTGCTGGTAGTCAAGGCTTGTAGGCGTTTGCAGGGCCCAACGATGAGAGAGTTTGCTTTCCTGGAGTCTCTCTCCTAGTCCCCCCTTCCTGAATTAGCAGCCTGGTGATCCAGCTATAAGGCTGCAACTGCTTCTGCCTGGGGAGTAAGAGGCTCAAAGAGCTGGGAAATCCCCACTCTATCCCCACTCAGCGCAAGGCTTTGGGAAAGGCTCTGGCAGTCAGAGCCTCCAGTGTAATCAGGCAGGGGTGGGAGTCACTTGTTGTCAAGGTGACTGTTTAGCGCCTAGCATTCAGTTGGACCACTCAACCCAGGCTTTTCACACTTTGTAGCCTGTTTTGGCTGGGAAGAAGAGGCACTAGTCTCTGCTTGCGACTAGTGTAGTATAGATCTTATTATCTGTCAAGTCCCTCTTTTTAGCGTTTATCCCTGAATATGGAGGCTCTATCAATCAGAAGTTGCCCCCGCCCCTTTAGCGAGAGGCACTAAAAAATATCACGCCTCTTGTCTTGGATCGCTGAACTGAGAGAGATCTTATCAATTAGAACCCGTGGGTGCGCAGATTTCATGAGTTAAGCTAATTTCAGTGATTGGGTCCGCAGCTGTGCTCCCAAAGGTACTTCAGGCTGCCTGAGCGCCCCTCCCCCAATGCTTGATTGTTAGCTTGAATGGCTGGGTGAGGTGCCCCGCCCATGGAGAGAATCTCCCAAGTAGGAAAGACCGCCCTGGCACCTCTCCCGCTCGCCCCGCTGCTGGCGGCTGGGGCACACCGGGCGCAGGATATTGGGGCACCCTGGGTGTGCAGGCCAGTAGGGCGCTCTGGGCACGTGGAATGCCCAGGGCTCGCATGCGAATGGGGTGCTCCGGGCACCGGTGGCTGGGGACTCTCACTCGCAGTGGGCGGGGCCGCTGGGAACGTTAGCGGTGTTCGCTCTGCAACTGGACTGGGCACGCGCCGGCGGCTGCTCACCGCTCCCGAGTGTGGGCCGACTCACCACAGGCGCACTCCCTCCGTGGCTCCCGAGTGTGGGCGGTACTCGCTCTGCAACCGGACCGGGCGCACGCCAGTGGCTCCTCGCCACTCCCGAGTGTGGGCTGACTCACCACAGGTGCACTTTCTCCACGGCTTGAATGAACGTCCCTGCGGTAGCTTCCTCTACACCCTCGTTTCTCAGATTCAAGTGATAACAGTCCTTTCACTTTTAGTTTGTGTGGAACTCCGGAATGCTCTGAGGATAAATTTTTCTGTTTCTAGTTGACAAATTTGTTGTGATTTTGGGGAGATCTGTCAGACGCGCTGCTCACGGCGCCATTTCCGTGACGTCACTCCTCTATAAACCATTGTTAAGAGAAATTGAGAAAGATATAATGAGATGGAAGAATATTCCTTGTTCTTGGTTAGGAAGAATAAATATAATCAAGATGGCTATATTACCCAAAGCAATATACAAATTTAATGCAATTCCCATCAAAATTCCAATGACATTTTTTAAAGAAATAGAGCAAAAAATCATCACATTTATATGGAACTATAAAAAACCCCGAATACCCGGGTTCGATTCCCGGCCAGGGCACACAGGAGAAGCGCCCATTTGCTTCTCCACCCCTCCGCCGCGCTTTCCTCTCTGTCTCTCTCTTCCCCTCCCGCAGCCAAGGCTCCATTGGAGCAAAGATGGCCCGGGCGCTGGGGATGGCTCTGTGGCCTCTGCCTCAGGCGCTAGAGTGGCTCTGGTCGCAACATGGCGACGCCCAGGATGGGCAGAGCATCGCCCCCTGGTGGGCAGAGCGTCGCCCCCTGGTGGGCGTGCCGGGTGGATCCTGGTCGGGCGCATGCGGGAGTCTGTCTGACTGTCTCTCCCTGTTTCCAGCTTCAGAAAGAAAAAAAAAACCCGAATAGCCAAAGCAATCTTAAAAAAAAAGAATGAAGCTGGGGGCATTACAATACCTGACTTCAAACTCTATTATAGGGCCAGGACAATCAAAACAGCATGGTATTGGCAGAAAAATAGACACTCAGACCAATGGAACAGAATAGAAAGTCCAGAAATAAAACCACATATATATAGTCAAATAATTTTTGATAAAGGGGCCAAGAACATACAATGGAGAAAAGAAAGCCTCTTCAATAAATGGTGCTGGGAAAACTGGAAAGCCACATGCAAAAGAATGAAACTGGACTACAGTTTGTCCCCCTGTACTAAAATTAACTCAAAATGGATCAAAGATCTAAACATAAGACCTGAAACAATAAAGTACATAGAAGAAGACATAGGTACTCAACTCATGGACCTGGGTTTTAAAGAGCATTTTATGAATTTGACTCCAATTGCAAGAGAAGTGAAGGCAAAAATTAATGAATGGGACTACATCAGACTAAGAAGTTTTTGCTCAGCAAGAGAAACTGATAACAAAATAAACAGAAAGCCAACTAAATGGGAAATGATTTTTTCAAACAACAGCTCAGATAAGGGCCTAATATCCAAAATATACAAAGAACTCATAAAACTCAACAACAAACAAACAAACAATCCAATAAAAAAATGGGAAGAGGACATGAACAGACACTTCTCCCAGGAGGAAGTACAAATGACCAACAGATATATGAAAAGATGCTCATCTTCTTTAGTTATTAGAGAAATGCAAATCAAAACTGCAATGAGATACCACCTCACACCTGTTAGATTAGCTATTATTAACAAGACAGTTAATAGCAAATGTTGGAGAGGCTGTGGAGAAAAAGAACCCTCATACACTGTTGGTGGGAATGTAAAGTAGTACAACCATTATGGAAGAAAGTATGGTGGTTCCTCAAAAAGCTGAAAATAGAACTACCTTATGACCCAGCAATCCCTCTACTGGGTATATACCCCAAAAACTCAGAAACATTGATACGTAAAGACACATGCAGCCCCATGTTTATTGCAGCATTGTTCACAGTGGCCAGGACATGGAAACAACCAAAAAGCCCGTCAATAGACGACTGGATAAAGAAGATGTGGCACATATACACTATGGAATACTACTCAGCCATAAGAAATGATGACATTGGAACATTTACAGCAAAATGGTGGGATCTTGATAACATTATACGAAGTGAAATAAGTAAATCAGAAAAAAACAGGAACTGCATTATTCCATACGTAGGTGGGACATAAAAGTGAAACTAAGAGACATTGATAAGAGTGTGGTGGTTACGGGGGGAGGGGGGAAAGGGAGAGGGAAAGGGGGAGGGGGAGGGGCACAAAGAAAACTAGATAGAAGTTGACAGAGGACAATCTGACTTTGGGTGATGGGTATGCAACATAATTGAAAGACAAGATAACCTGGACTTGTTGATCTTTGAATATATGTAACCTGATTTATTGATGTCGCCCCATTAAAAAAATAAAATTATAATTTAAAAAATTAATTAGCATTTGAATAGTTTTGAGTATAAACCCTATTCAAATAATGGTTTTAATCCTTACTTGTTCTGTAACCACAGGCGAGTTACTGAACTTTCCTTTGTTGTAGTTTGTTCATAGATAAAATGGGGATAAAAATAAAAAAGATCTCTTGGAATTTTCGATGTTTAAGTGAGTTAATACTGCTGGGGTCGAGCCCCGGGAGGAATCCAGGGGTCCCACAGGAGGAAACGGCGTGGGCGAAATCGAATGAGAGAGCCGAATGCTTTTCTTTCTCTTTATTTTCTAGTTAGCATTTACTGCCAGGCATCTCTGCCAAATGCTAGTATAGCTCCCTTTTTATACACACACACTGAGTTACAATTACATGGTATTAATCATTGCTTCTGTTTCACTATGTTTACATGTTTCTGGATAGCAGTTAATTTATATCTATAAATTACAAACCAGGTAGCAAATCATTCAAAGTACAAAATAACTTGAATAGCGATCACAACATCGGTAAAAGCTTTTACGATATTAGTACTAATAGTTAACTAACTTTACTGCTGTTGTGAGTCAAGGGGCAGAGAGAGATTAGCAGATGAAATCATTAAGGACTAACAATGGACCATCGCTTGCTTAGGTAAAAGGCCTTGAGTTTATGCAGTGTCCTACTTTTTCTCACAAGATTCTAAAAGGCTTGCCTATAAAGAAATTGACATAACATTAAGAATAGCTTTCACCCAAAAATATACAGAGTGCACTTGCAAGATAGCCTAGTAGCAACATAATTTCAGAAGACATTAACTGTTATTACTTCTATGGATTCCCCTACATTCTTCTCATTATCAAAAAATCTTGGAAAGTATATAAATCTCATGAGAACATCTCACTGAGAAAGCCTAGCAATTGCCTTTAGTCAAAAGACAATTCTCTTAGTAAAACATTCTTTTCTTGCCGACTGTGCTCTCATCCTAGGCCACACAATGGGTCATTCTACTATACCTTACCTAAGATACTATTGTCTAGTAAAATATTACTTATTTATTATATTTAAACACTAGTTAAGTTCTAACTCTATTCTTCTCAGAATGTACCACTCACTATCTGCAGATCAAATAAGCAAGAAGAAAGGAATGTTTCTCCACTCTATCACATGAAAAGGCTAGGGAGGAAAAATGTTAAATTAATTGAAAGCCGAAAGGCGCTCTGTGCACAGCCACTGCCTCCTACCTATTCAAAAGTCACAATCTATTCTTTCTAACATGATTAAGAGGGAATTCTCCTACAGACTTAACCCTTTACGAGGGATATCATAGTCAGCCTCTTATGTTTATGAGCCCAGTTCAAGGGGCTTACAGGCTTTTCTGTGGAACTCACACCCTCTGTCTCATTTCCAAATAAATTACTACGAATCTACAGGGAAAGCATGGCACTATTATCCCTGTGCCATAAATAATAGCACACACCCAGAAAAGGGGGGATATAAGGCCAGATTAATTCAAAAAGTCAAAGGGGGAATTATCGTTTTGTGTCTCCTTTGGGTGACTTTGTCAACCCGCAGCCATTGGTCTTCTCTGCTGTGACTTTGTCAATCAGCAGTTTTTGATCTTCTTCTGCTGTGACCTTGTCAGCCATCAGTTGTGGGTCTTCTTCTGCTGTGACCTTGTCAGCCAGCAGTTGTGGATCGGCTCCCGAAATAATATGTGTAAATTATTTAGAATAGTGCTTGGCATATAGTAAGTGCTGAATAGCACTTTGTTAACTCTTCTTGATTAATTATAGTATACTGTCATGGAGTCACTGTGTATGTGCTTGTGCAGATATATAACTTTGTCTACATGTTTGTATATATGTGTTTGTGGTACATATATGTGTATGCTTATGCAGGCTTATTGTAAGTGTGTGTTTGAACATGTGTGTACGTGTGGATACATATATACTTTTAGGTATGTGCATGCATATATACTAGGTATACATGTATTTTGCATGCTATGTATTATGCAAGTGCTTGTGTTTGTATATATGCATTAGTGTTTATGAATGGGTATATTTGTTGTATATCCTTGTGTATATGTGTTTGGTATGTGTGTATATGTTGAATATGTACATATATATTCATATATGCATGTAAGAGTTGCTGTGTGGTTATCTAGGATGTACAGTATATAACCCATAGAATGCCATTTCCATTATAGTCTGTTTGAATGTACAACCCTATGAGGAGGCCCTGTGTGACCTGTAGAAGTAGGAGACACAGTGAAGGCACCACAAGAGGGCGACATTTCCGTTTTTCATGTTGAAATACAAGCACCCTAGGTTTTTCTCCCCTTCCTCACCCAACTGAAAAGAAAGAAAAAAAATAAGATAAAACTACTTTGTGCAATATACATTTGCCTAAACTATTTTATGCCTGGTTTTCTTTAATGGGTTGCACATTTATTGTTTGTCACTGTTTGAATCCAGTTCAGCTGCTTTGGCAATCTAAGGACATTACCTCTTTGGAAAGTGCACACCGGCGCCCTGAAGTAAGCTTGGGATAAGCCATTCCAGAAACTTGGCAGTTTAGGGAAGTTATGGGCCATAGGACCGAATATCACTGAGAACTCTACTTCTCATTTGCCAAATTTATTTTTCATAAAACCATGGGATTTTAGACCTGGCTGCCACCTTGGGCAGAGATTTAGAGTGTTCTCAATCCCTTATCTGCCCTCACACTCATCATGTGCCTGGGACAGTTCTGTCAAACATCTCTCCTAGTTAAGAAGCCCTAATTCAGAGCTGCAGCCTTTTAGTTATCTTTTTTTTTACAGAGACATAGAGAGTCAGAGAGAGGAACAGACAGACAGGAACAGAGAGAGATGAGAGGCATCAATCATCAGTTTTTCATTGTGACACCTTAGTTGTTCATTGATTGCTTTCTCATAGGTGCCTTGACTATGGAGCTACAGCAGACTGAGTAACCCCTTGCTCGAGCCAGCAACCTTGGGTCCAAGCTGGTGAGCTTTGCTCAAACCAGATGAGCCTGTGTTCAAGTTGGCAACCTCGGGGTCTCAAACCTGGGCCCTCCGCATCCCAGTCCGACACTATCCACTGCGCCACCACCTGGTCAGGCAGAGCTGCAGCCTTTTAAATGAATGAGTGGCCCCAAGGCTTAAAGTAAAGGAGTTTTTCAAAAGTCATAAAGCCAGCTGGAAACAGAGCTAGACCCAGAGTCTAGAGATCTTAGCTCTTAGTTGAACCTTTACATTTATATTTGTTCTTACGTTTGGTTTGATTGCCACTAAGTTTTCGGGCATATTTTAGGTTGGTGGTCCTGGAATCGTTTCCTTAAGAGCAGCCAGGATAAATGCCAAAAGGTTTAAATTCTTATACTTGTGCTTGCATTGCTGATTCTGTTCAGTAGATGATGAGGCTGTGCAGAGCCAGGAGGTGTGGATGCATTTTCCCAGCTTTCATATTTCCTATACTGTTATCATCTTAGCTTTCAGATAATTCTTGCAGTTGAATTTTGACACTAAGTAGAAAAAATCTCTATAAAAAGTGTGTTGAGTGGGGTTTAAATGGTCCTTCCATAACCTTTCTCAGTTTCTGAATAAAGTACTCAAGTGAAAACTACAGGGAATATGGCTGACAGTTAACCCATCTCCAGAACTTGTGAGATTTCCACACACTACATGGCTGAAGAACTGAGCTGTAACTGCAATGAGCAGCCCACCTGTGCTTAGACAGGAACTAAGACTGTCATTCCACAAGCAGGTAGAAGGTACCCTTTGTGCCCATCTCACATGGGATCCCTGTGTGTGCAGTGCACATCATCTCTATGAGTGTGTGGCTAATGTGTAAATAATTTAATGTTACCACAATATAATCTCTGTCACTTTTAGGGTAACACTTCTGTGCAGAGATTGGGATCTCCAGTGGGAAGAAATTGTGGTGGTGGGGGGACTTGCCAGGTTCCTGATATCATTGTTGTTACTGATCTCATGAGCAATGGGCTGGCAGCAGGCTCAGTGAGAAGTTTTTGTTGCCCCATCTGTTAACACACCGGAGAGTAGCTGGTCAGAGTTGGGGAATACATCACAGGATCCTGGCAGAGCTGTTCACAGGGAAAGTCCATTCAAGCTTTGGAGACTGGCTGGAACTTTGCACAGCAGTCTAGGGATGAGACAAGGGATTTTAAACAAGGGCTAAATGAAACAGAGAGTTAGGTCAGGGAAGTTCCAGTCTCCTTGTCTCTTGGCGAATACAGGCCAGGAGAGATGGCTCCTTGCTTGAGTTTAAAAAAAATAAAATAAAATAAGCAATAAGAACATGTTTTTTTATGAGACAGAACTTTCTGCAAAATAAGTGAGAACATACATCATTCTGAAAATTCAGAGGCAGAGCAGGCTTACTAAAACTATTTACTGTAGGGACCACAAGGAAAAATTTAATAACTGTTTAGCTGCCTCAGTAAAGGACTAGAAGACTTGTTACCTATAAAACAAAATAAGCAAACTAGAAGGAGAGAACAACCAGAGGTGTAGTCAGGGAAACTGGTGTAATAAGAAAGGATGAAAGGATCACAAATAAAGTACAATGTATACTCTCATCAGAGGCAGTAATGAGAAAAATGGATATTACTGAACATTACATCAGTGATGAGGAAGGCAAACAGAGTAGCTCTCTCAGAATTCAGAGGAAAAAAGACAGAGATAATAAAAATGAATATAAGATGATATTCTACATATATGCATAACAGATAATATATACTTGTCCATCCACACACGTGTATATGTGTATGTACATGTATATATATGTGTACAGATATGTATTCACACACATATCTATTTCTTCATATAGTGCAGACTAGAGAACCAACTAATCATTTTATATGTTCCTGAGGATGTATCAGAACATTCCAACTAGAAACAATAACTAACAATATATTTAAACTTAAAGAAAACTTTCCTGAGTTGAAGAAGATTCAAATAGGCTAATTAAAACCCCTTTCTATTGTCAGCAAAATCCCTGAAAAGCAACTGACCCAGAGTCGTGGAACTATGTCTACTTCCCAAGGTTGTTCTGAAAAAAAAATATCAGGAAATGCAGATAAAGGCATTTTGTAGATACAGGGCACTCTCCAAGAGTAAATTGCTATTTTTTAGCTGTTGATTATTATTCTTTAGCAGATGTGATCTGGACTAAAATAGGGATAAAGTCTAATGTTGGCCTGAAAGAGAGACCTTTTCTCCTTTTCTATTCCTTCACTCAGTGAGTGGTCTTCCTCTATTGTTCTGTTATCAAAGCTTGCATTAAGTAAAGGACTTGACACAAACTATTCACATCATAATGTTAATTTTAACAGTGGGGGCGTTTTATTTTACATATATTCTTTGCTTGAAGAACAAAAGGCTTTGTGTATTTTTCAATATGATGTTATTTATCAATTATACAGAGAGAGAGGAGCAAGAAATTTCAAGTCATAGTTGCCTCACTTTAGTTGTTCCTTACTTGAGGCATGTGCCTTGGCCGGACAATCCCAGGGTTTCAAACTGGCGACTTCAGCATTCCAGGTCAATGCTCTGTCCACTGTGCCACCACAGGTCATGCAAGTCTTTACCTATTTTTAATCCAATGTGAAGCATCAGTGAGGAGACTGGGTATGAGCATCTGGGAACGAGCACTGCAGCCCACCCTATCTGGACCCCCATCTCCTGTCTGCCACTGAGCCCAGGTACCATTTAGAGCAGAGTCCTCCCCATCACTGAGGGGCCTTCTCTGGTCAGTGACTTTCCATTCTTCAAGAGTTCCACCACCTTTTTTCATTTGACTTTAGAATTGTTCCTAGAATACAGTGTTTTATTGATTTTGAGAATTGCTGAGAATGTTGTGGTTGTTTCTGAAGAAATTGGAGGCAGTTCAGAATTTTGACAAGCAAGTACTACCCTACAGGGTATTTTAGCAACAACCCCACCTGCCCTCACCCAGTCCAGAAATCTCCAGATTTTTCGGAGGACTAAAGAACAGCTGTTTCCAAAGGACCGGTCCCGGTGTGTAGAGAACTAGGAAGCAGGTGACAGTGACAAGTGAGGGAAAGACAGACTATCACTGCTCTTTCAGGCTGTACTGGGAGTAAATACACTTTTGGAGTATTTTTGATATATTGGTCGCCACTAACCAATCATAAGTAACTGATAATTTTCTTAAGATAAATTCTGTGATGGGAGGCATTGTAGGACATTCCCGAGAGTCTGCTTCATAATCTCTGACTTTAAGGAGGGTTATAATATAGTGGTAGAGATGACATGTATACACAAGAAGTGAAATGATAACACAAGTAAGTATAAGCCTAAAGGAGTGGGATGGACAAAAAGTGCTACAGGAAATGAGGGCCGGGAGAACCCGCTGTGCACTGGTGGTCAGGACTCGTGTGGGGTGAGAGGGACTTGAGCTGACTTGGAAGGATGACAGGGCAGTGGGCACTCACAGAGGGGGAGAAAGACCCGGTGGTGGGAAAAGACCACTTCAAGTGAGCAAAACAAGGCCCACACGTGTTTCTAAGTTCTGACATAATCCACTCCTTACTACCTTGTAGCTTGTCCTTAAAGACAAAAGGGGGTAGTGGAGCAAAAAGACATTCATCAGTGACAGAAATGGCTGGGCCTATCTACTGACCCACCTGCAAGAGAGATGAGGCCAGCTGTCATTCTCAGCTGTCTATAGGGGAGGACACTGGGCTGCAGAGAAGGTAACTGTCATTCTCAGCTGTTTATAGGGAGGACACTGAGCTGAAGAAAGAGGAACTGTCATTCTCAGCTGTTTATGGGGAGGACACTGAGCTGCAGAAAGAGAACTGTCATTCTCAGCTGTTTATAGGGAGGACACTGAGCTGAAGAAAGAGGAACTGTCATTCTCAGCTGTTTATGGGGAGGACACTGAGCTGCAGAAAAAAGAACTGTCATTCTCAGCTGTTTATAGGGAGGACACTGAGCTGCAGAGAGGGCAACTGTCATTCTCAGCTGTTTATAGGGAGGACACTGAGCTGCAGAGAGGGGAACTGTCATTCTCAGCTGTTTATAGGGAGGACACTGAGCTGCAGAGAGGGGAACTGTCATCCTCAGCTGTTTATAGGGGGGACACTGAGCTGCAGAGAGGGGAACTGTCATTCTCAGCTGTTTATAGGGGTGGACACTGAGCTGCAGAGAGGGGAACTGTCATTCTCAGCTGTTTATAGGGGAGACTCTGAGCTGAAGAGAGGGGAACTAAGGCCTTGGTGATTTGCACCCCCATGTGGTGTGTGGCTAACTTTTCCCCTAGATTGTGTTGCTTCCCTCCATGTTCTAGCACTTGCCATAACTTGAAAAATGGGAACACAAATCACACGGTCATCTGAAAGAACATGAAACCTGAATTCCATCCTCCCATGCAAGCTGGAGAAGAGCCCTGCTTGGGCATGCTGGGTGGGGATCCAGGGACCAGCCAGCGCAGAGACCCGTGACAACCAGTGAGCTGAGCTCAGTTCAGGTTTACTGTGATTCATTTCCTCCCTCCAGCTGGTGCATTGGAGCTGGCTCTGCTGCTTTTGGCCAGATGACTGCAGCATTCCATCCAGGGCCTGGCAGGGCTGCAGTGGAGTGCGGAGTGCAATCTTCCTGCCTGAGGCAGGCCTGGAGCTGGTAGTCTCAGTGCCCCAGGGTTGCTAAGTGCCTGTCCCACCCTGCATTAGAAACCCTGCTCCTCAGAAGCAGGGATATATCTCTACTAATGTCAGGTGTGCAAGAACACCATTTATCCCAGACTGGCATTGCTTCTACAAGATGCAAATTGATGAAAAGTCCATCCAGTCTCAGGGGAAAGGAGAAAAAGGGAATCCCGACACTGGGAAGTGGCTGAACTTCAGTGGCCAAAGAGTGTCAGGAATGTGGGGAAAATTCTTTGTGCTCAAGCGACAGGACTCAGCTTGGCCGTAAATGAGCTTTCTGCAAAACTTTGAGGGGGGGTGCCATCTGATTCCCAGAAGCACATGGGTAATCATTGTTAGTCTGAATTGCCAAGCTTTCTCTGGGAAGAAACTCTCTTTTGGTGTTATCATCTCAGTTCTCTCTCTTTCTCTTGTTCATGGATTTGTATTGCTTTGATTATTAAGTTGAGAATCTCTGTTACTCTTATTATTTTTTCTTGCAGTAAGAACATTTAACTTGGGATCTATGTACTTAGCAAAATTTTCAGTGTCCAAGACAGGTATTGTTAACTGTAGGCACTGCGGCATGTAGCAGATCTCTAGAACTGACTCATCTCACATAACTGAAATTTTATACTCATTGAACAACTGTTCCCCTTTGCCCTCCTCCCAGCCCCAGGCAACCACTGTTCTACTCCCTGCTTCTGTGGGTTGGACTCTCTTAGATATAGGTTTCCTCTCTGAGAACAGAACATCAGGACCCAGTAGATAATGTTAGGAGAAACTGAGTCTGAGCACAGAACATCAGGACCCAGTAGATAATATTAGGTGAAACGGAGAGCCCTTTTTTGCCTTTTTTTCTTACTGTGGTAAAATGCATAACAGGAAACTTACCTTCTTAATCATTTTAAGTCTACAGTTCCCATTGTATTAAATATATATTCCCATTGTTATGAAACAAATCTCCAGAACTTTTACATCTTGCAAAACTGAAACTTATATCCCTTTTACAACAACTTCTCTTCTCCCTCTCCCTCTGGAAACCACCATTTGCTTTGTTTCCATGACTGACTACTTTATGTACCTCCTATAAGTGGAATCATACAGCATTTGTCTTTTTGTGACTGGCTTATTTCACTTAGCATGTTGTCTTCAAGGTTCATCCATGGGACAGGTTTTCCTCTTTCTTTTTTAAGGCAGAATAATTGATTCCATGTCTAGACCACATTTGATTATCCATTCACCTGTCAATGAACATTCAGTTCCTTTAACCTCTTGGCTTTTGTGAATAGTGCTGGTATGAACATGGGTTTGCAAATGACTCTTCCAGACTCTGCTTTTCATTTTTTGGACATAGAGCCAGAAGTGGGATAGCTGGGTAACAACTGTGGGTAAAGAGGTGGAGAAATGAGAATGCGGTGCCCCATTGGGGAGAATGTAAAATGGTGTGGCAGCTATGGAAACAGTGTGGGAAGTCCTCCAGGAATTAAAAACAGAACTGCCATAAACACCCATCTTCTTTAACATAACAGCATGTGGACAAATCCACATTTTTTAACTGATTTCTTTATGGAGCTAGATCCTTCTGTGATTAATAAAGGTATATAAAGGCTAACATGTTAAACAAGCATGACTAGAAAACTTGGGACATTTCCAACATCTAGAGCAGGAGTCCCCAAAATACGACCTGGCCCCCTAAGGCCATTCATCTGGCCCCCGCTGCACTTCGAGAATGGGCACCTCTTTCATTGGTGGTCAGTGAGAGGAGCATATTGACCATCTCATTAGCCAAAAGCAGGTCCATAGTTCCCATTGAAATACTGGTTAGTTTGTTGATTTAAATTTACTTGTTCTTTATTTAAAATATTGTATTTGTTTCTGTTTTGTTTTTTTGCTTTAAAATAAGATATGTGCAGTGTGCATAGGGATTTTTTTTATAGTTTTTTTATAGTCCGGCCCTCCAACAGTCTGAGGGACAGTGAACTGACCCCCTGTGTAAAAAGTTTGGGGACCCCTGATCTAGAGCTTAGGGCTCGCTACAGTGCCACAAGAAGCAAACTTTACTGCTAATGTCCCTGCTTCGCCTGTACTGCAAGGGAATGAGCACAGCTGTGCACAAAGAAAGAGCTGCAAGCTGTTTTTTGTACTGTTTATAAGGGTTCCAAATTGTAATAAACACATTATCATACAATATAGGACTTCTTAAATTATGGTAAATCCGCTAAAATAACCACCATGCTGCCTTTAAAAATAGCATGGTTAGTTAGAAATAGTAAAGACATGAAGTATTCATGATTATATTTTCAGTGAGGAAAGCAGGTTGTAAAATGGTATGTAACAGAAACACTGGTTCTATTTAGGGAATATATTTGGGAGATATTCACAAACACGTAAAAAGTGGTCAAGACTGCCATGTTATGTAGCTCACATTGTGTTCTGTGTGAAACACATCCTGGAATTGTAGTATGCAGAGGTCTTAAGTGGTTATGGCTGGGTTGGGGGATCACACTTCTATTTGTCCTGTAGGGTTTACTTCATTATTACTATTTTTACCAAAAGTATGACTTTTTTTCTTATTAAAATTATAAAATGTGGCAAACAAAGGGAGTTTGTACAGAACCCAGGACTACTTCAGGCATGAGAAACATTATAAAACCAGAGATATCATGGTTTTTCTAATATATACTGTGAAGTAAGCAAAGGTACACAAATGTCAAAGCATCACCTGGAGGGCTTGTTAAAGCAGTTTGCTAGGCCCCTCCAAGACTGCTGGCCCCATGCCAGATTTTCCTATGTTAGTGGGTTTGGCAGCAGGGCCTGAGCATGAGCCTTCCTGACCAGCTCTAATGCACTGGTTTTCAAAGTGTGCGCCAGAAGATTTCCAGGTGTGACCTATGGTATTCCAGAGAAATATGTGCCTATTGAGGACCAAAACACCAACAGGGTTTTTGGAGTTTAGATTTTTGGGGGACAGAGGTGTGGGGAATTGGCAGTAAGCTGACAGTCTGCCTAACCCCCCACCTCACTTGCCTGATTAGGTTGCAAAAGGCTGTTAAGCTGTGGTGCTGGATTGTTTACACTAACCTGATGTTCCCTGCAAAGACTGGAGGCAAGTTTCTTCTATTCTTTGTTTGGTGTAAAGTTAAGATGATATGTATGTCAAAAAAAGATGATATGTATGGTGGGGTTTTTTTGCACTCAAAACAATTAAGAGTAAAAAGAGAGAAATTCTTCAAGGTATTGAAGAGGAAATGAGAATTTGCCTTTCAAATATATCCCCAAACATTGAAGAAATTGCTAAAACACATCAGGATCATGATTCTCATAAACACAAGAATGAAAAAACAACACATTTGGGTCTAGACCTGCTGAATTTACTAAATCTTACTAAGAATGTATCTATATATATATAAAAAGATAAATTTTTATCTTTTTTATTTTTTTATTTTTTTTAATTATAATTTTATTTTTTTAATGGGGCGGCATCAATAAATCAGGTTACATATATTCAAAGATCAACAAGTCCAGGTTATCTTGTCTTTCAATTATGTTGCATACCCATCACCCAAAGTCAGATTGTCCTCTGTCAACTTCTATCTAGTTTTCTTTGTGCCCCTCCCCCTTTTCCTCTCCCTTTCCCCCCTCCCCCCGTAACCACCACACTCTTATCAATGTCTCTTGGTTTCACTTTCATGTCCCACCTACATATGGAATAATGCAGTTCCTGGTTTTTTCTGATTTACTTATTTCACTTCGTATAATGTTATCAAGATCCCACCATTTTGCTGTAAATGATCCAATGTCATCATTTCTTATGGCTGAGTAGTATTCCATAGTGTATATGTGCCACATATTCTTTATCCAGTCATCTATTGATGGGCTTTTCGGTTGTTTTCCATGTCCTGGCCACTGAGAACAATGCTGCAATGAACATGGGGCTGCATGTGTCTTTACTTATTGATTTTAAAACAAAAACTGACAAAAATACAATCATACTTGGAGACCTCAATACACCGCTGACGGCTCTAGATTGGTCATCCAAACAGAGAATCAACAAAGACATAGTGGCCTTAAACAAAACACTAGAGCACCTGGATATGATAGACATCTACAGGACATTTCATCCCAAAGTGACTGAGTATACATTTTTCTCTAGTGTACATGGATCATTCTCAAGAATTGACCATATGTTGGGCCACAAAAACAACATCAGCAAATTCAGAAAAATCGAAGTTGTACCAAGCATATTTTCTGATCATAAAGCTTTGAAACTAGAATTCAACTGCAAAAAAGAGAAAAAAAATCCCACAAAAATGTGGAAACTAAACAACATACTTTTAAAAAATGAATGGGTCAAAGAAGAAATAAGTGCAGAGATCAAAAGATATATACAGACTAATGAAAATGACAATACGACATATCAGAATCTATGGGATGCAGCAAAAGCAGTGATAAGAGGGAAGTTCATATCACTTCAGGCATATATGAACAAACAAGAGAGAGCCCAAGTGAACCACTTAACTTCCCACCTTAAGGAACTAGAAAAAGAAGAACAAAGACAACCCAAAACCAACCGAAGAAAGGAGATAATAAAAATTAGAGCAGAAATAAATGAATTAGAGAACAGAAAAACTATAGAAAAAATTAATAGAACAAGGAGCTGGTTCTTTGAAAAGATCAACAAAATTGACAAACCCTTGGCAAGACTTACCAAGGAAAAAAGAGAAAGAACTCATATAAACAAAATCCAAAATGAAAGAGGAGAAATCACCACGGACACCGTAGATATACAAAGAATTATTGTAGAATGCTATGAAAAACTTTATGCCACTAAATTCAACAACCTAGAAGAAATGGATAAATTCCTAGAAAAATACAACCTTCCTAGACTGAGTCAAGAAGGAGAAAGCCTAAACAGACCTATCAGTAGAGAAGAAATAGAAAAAACCATTAAAAACCTCCCAAAAAATAAAAGTCCAGGCCCTGATGGCTATACCAGCGAATTTTATCAAACATTCAAAGAAGACTTGGTTCCTATTCTACCCAAAGTCTTCCAAAAAATTGAAGAAGAAGCAATACTTCCAAACACATTTTATGAGGCCAACATAACCCTCATACCAAAATCAGGCAAGGATGGCACAAAAAAAGAAAACTACAGACCAATATCTCTAATGAATACAGATGCTAAAATACTAAACAAAATACTAGCAAATCGAATACAACAACATATTAAAAAAATAATACATCATGATCAAGTGGGATTCATCCCAGAATCTCAAGGATGGTTCAACATACGTAAAATGGTTAATGTAATACACCATATCAACAAAACAAAGAACAAAACCCACATGATCTTATCAATAGACGCAGAAAAGGCTTTCGATAAAATACAACACAATTTTATGTTTAAGACTCTCAACAAAATGGGTATAGAAGGAAAATATCTCAACATGATAAAGGCCATATATGATAAACCATCAGCTAACATCGTATTAAATGGCACTAAACTGAAGTCTTTCCCCCTTAAATCAGGAACAAGACAGGGTTGTCCACTCTCTCCACTCTTATTTAATGTGGTACTAGAGGTTCTAGCCAGAGCAATCAGACAAGACAAAGAAATAAAAGGCATCCATATCGGAAAAGAAGAAGTAAAGGTATCACTTTTTGCAGATGATATGATCCTATACATCGAAAACCCCAAAGAATCCACAAAAAGACTACTAGAAACAATAAGCCAATACAGTAAGGTCGCAGGATACAAAATTAAAATACAGAAGTCAATAGCCTTTCTATATGCCAACAATGAAACAACTGAGAAGGAGCTCAAAAGAATAATCCCCTTCACGATTGCAACAAAAAAAATAAAATACTTAGGAATAAACATAACAAAGAATGTAAAGGATTTATATATTGAAAACTATAAACCATTGTTAAGGGAAATCGAAAAAGATATAATGAGATGGAAGAATATACCTAGTTCTTGGCTAGGAAGAATAAATATAATCAAGATGGCTATATTACCCAAAGCAATATACAAATTTAATGCAATTCCCATCAAACTTCCAATGACGTTTTTTAAAGAAATAGAGCAAAAAATCATCACATTTATATGGAACTATAAAAAACCCTGAATAGCCAAGGCAATCCTAAAGAAAAATAATGAAGCTGGGGGCATTACAATACCTGACTTCAAACTATATTATAGGGCCACGACAATCAAAACAGCATGGTATTGGCAGAAAAATAGACACTCAGACCAATGGAACAGAATAGAAAGTCCAGAAATAAAACCACATATATATAGTCAAATAATTTTTGATAAAGGGGCCAACAACACACAATGGAGAAAAGAAAGCCTCTTCAATAAATGGTGCTGGGAAAACTGGAAAGCCACATGCAAAAGAATGAAACTGGACTACAGTCTCTCCCCCTGTACAAAAATTAACTCAAAATGGATCAAAGATCTAAACATAAGACCTGAAACAATTAAGTACATAGAAGAAGACATAGGTACTCAACTCATGGACCTGGGTTTTAAAGAGCATTTTATGAATTTGACTCCAATGGCAAGAGAAGTGAAGGCAAAAATTAATGAATGGGACTACATCAGACTAAGAAGTTTTTGCTCAGCAAGAGAAACTGATAACAAAATAAACAGAAAGCCAACTAAATGGGAAATGATTTTTTCAAACAACAGCTCAGATAAGGGCCTAATATCCAAAATATACAAAGAACTCATAAAACTCAACAACAAACAAACAAACAATCCAATAAAAAAATGGGAAGAGGATATGAATAGACACTTCTCCCAGGAAGAAATACAAATGGCCAACAGATATATGAAAAGATGCTCATCTTCTTTAGCTATTAGAGAAATGCAAATCAAAACGGCAATGAGATACCACCTCACACCTGTTCGATTAGCTGTTATTAGCCAGTCAGGTAATAGCAAATGTTGGAGAGGCTGTGGAGAAAAAGGAACCCTCATACACTGTTGGTGGGAATGTAAAGTAGTACAACCATTATGGAAGAAAGTATGGTGGTTCCTCAAAAAACTGAAAATAGAACTACCTTATGACCCAGCAATCCCTCTACTGGGTATATATCCCAAAAACTCAGAAACATTGATATGTAAAGACACATGCAGCCCCATGTTTATTGCAGCATTGTTCACAGTGGCCAGGACATGGAAACAACCAAAAAGCCCATCAATAGATGACTGGATAAAGAAGATGTGGCACATATACACTATGGAATAATACTCAGCCATAAGAAATGATGACATTGGAACATTTACAGCAAAATGGTGGGATCTTGATAACATGATACGAATGCAAAAGAAGTAAATCAGAAAAAAACAGGAACTGTATCATTCCATACGTAGAAGGGACATAATAGTGAAACTAAGAGACATTGATAAGAGTGTGGTGGTTACGGGGAGGAGGGGGGAATGGGAGAGGGATAGGGGGTAGGAAGGGGCACAAAGAAAACAAGATAGAAGGTGACAGAGGACAGTCTGACTTTGGGTGGTGGGTATGCAACATAATTGAACGACAAGATAACCTGGACTTGTTATCTTTGAATATATGTATCCTGATTTATTGATGTCACCCCATTAAAAAAATAAAATTATTAAAAAAATTAGGGGATATTTCAAAATAAATATGAAGCGATAAAAAAGAAGCCTATTTTTTTATTAAACAAGAACATCTGAAAAGTAAACAAGTCAAAGGAAGTTGTTTGATTATGCAAATGAGATGAAAAACTAACTTTAATTTCATTGGTGAAAATGCACTATACAAAAGGCTGAAAGTACTAGACTTTCTGCACATTCCCTGATCTTGAAAGTGCATTTTGAAATATCCCCTAATTTTTGTGAGTAGTGTACAAATAAATCTTGACTTAGGTGAGGAAATATGTGCTCCATAAACTGATGGCAGTATGGAGGACCCTTGGA
>NW_027095546.1:0-21246 GCF_036850765.1 Saccopteryx bilineata | reverse complement strand
TTCCCTTTTTCTCCTTTCCCCTGAGACTGGATGGACTTTTTATCAATTTGCATCTTGTAGAAGCAATGCGGTCTGGGATAAATGGGTCTTGCACAACCTGACATTAGTAGAGATATATCCCTGCTTCTGAGGAGCTGGGTTTCTAATGCAGGGTGGGAAGGCACTTAGAACCCTGGGGGCACTGGTCTACCCCAGCTCCAGGCCTGCCTCAGGCATGTAGATTGCACTCCGCACTCCCCTGCAGCCCTGCCAGGCCTGGATGGAATTGCTGTATTCATACGGTGAAAGCAAGCAGAGCCCGCTCCAAATGCACCAGCTGGAGGGAGGAAAAGAATCTCAGTAAACATGACACTGAGCTCAGCTCATGGTTGTCATGGGTCTCTGAGCAGGATGGTCCCTGGGTACCTCCCAGCTCATGCCCAAGCAGGGCTCTTCTCCAGCTTGCATGGGAGGATGGAATTCAGGTTTCATGTTCTTTCAGATGACCGTGTGATCTGTGTTCCCATTTTTCAAGTTATGGCAAGTGCTAGAACGTGGAGGGAAGCAACACAATCTAGGAGAAAAGTTAGCCACACACCACATGGGGGTGCAAATCACCAAGGCCTTAGTTCCCCTCTCTGCAGCTCAGAGTCTCCCCTATAAACAGCTGAGAATGACAGTTCCCCTCTCTACAGCTCAGTGTCCTCCCCTATAAACAGCTGAGAATGACAGTTCCCCTCTCTGCAGCTCAGTGTCCTCCCCTATAAACAGCTGAGAATGACAGTTCCCCTCTCTGCAGCTCAGTGTCCCCCCTATAAACAGCTGAGAATGACAGTTCCCCTCTCTACAGCTCAGTGTCCTCCCTATAAACAGCTGAGAATGACAGTTCTCCTCTCTGCAGCTCAGTTTCCTCCCTATAAACAGCTGAGAATGACAGTTCCCCTCTCTGCAGCTCAGTGTCCACCCTATAAACAGCTGAGAATGACAGTTCCCCTCTCCGAAGCTCAGTGTCCTCCCTATAAACAGCTGAGAATGACAATTTCTCTTTCTGCAGCTCAGTGTCCTCCCTATAAATAGCTGAGAATGACAGTTCCCCTCTCTGCAGCTCAGTGTCCTCCCCTATAAACAGCTGAGAATGACAGTTCCCCTCTCTGCAGCTCAGTGTCCTCCCCTATAAACAGCTGAGAATGACAGCTGGCCTCATCTCTCTTGCAGGTGGGTCAGTGGATAGGCTCAGCCATTCCTGTCACTGATGAATATCTCCTTGCTCCACTACCCCCTTTTGTCTTTAGGTACAAGCTCCAAGGTAGTAAGGAATTGATTATGTCAGAACTTAGAAACACGTGTGGGCCTTGTTTTGCTCACTTGAAGTGGTCTTTTCCCACCACTGGGTCTTTCTCCCCCTCTGTGAGTGCCCTCTGCCCTGTCATCCTTCCAAGTCAGCTCAGGTCCCTCTCACCCCACACGAGTCCTGACCACCAGTGCACAGCGGGTTCTCCCGGCCCTCGTTTCCTGTAGCACTTCTTGTCCATCCCACTACTTTAGGCTTATACTTACTTGTGTTATCATTTCATTTCTTGTGTATACATGTCATCTCTACCACTATATTATAACCCTCCTTAAAGTCAGAGATTATGAAGCAGACTCTCTGGAATGTCCTACAATGCCTCCCATCACGGAATTTATCTTAAGAAAATTATCAGTTACTTATGATTGGTTAGTGGCGACCAATATATCAAAAATAACTACTCCAAAAGTGTATTTACTCCCAGTACAGCCTGAAAGAGCAGTGATAGTCTGTCTTTCCCTCACTTGTCAATGTCACCTGCTTCCTAGTTCTCTACACACCGGGACCAGTCCTTTGGAAACAGCTGTTCTTTAGTCCTCCGAAAAATCTGGAGATTTCTGGACTGGGCGAGGGCAGGTGGGGTTGTTGCTAAAACACCCCGTAGGGTAGTACTTGCTTGGCAAACTTCTGAACTGCCTCCAATTTCTTCAGAAACAACCACAACATTCTCAGCAATTCTCAAAATCAATAAAACACTGTATTCTAGGAACAATTCTAAAGTCAAATGAAAAAAGGTGGTGGAACTCTTGAAGAATGGAAAGTCACTGACCAGAGAAGGCCCCTCAGTGATGGGGAGGACTCTGCTCTAAATGGTACCTGGGCTCAGTGGCAGACAGGAGATGGGGGGCCCAGATAGGGTGGGCTGCAGTGCTCGTTCCCAGATGCTCATACCCTGTCTCCTCACTGATGCTTCACATTGGATTAAAAATAGGTAAAGCCTTGCATGACCTGTGGTGGCACAGTGGACAGAGCATTGACCTGGAATGCTGAAGTCGCCAGTTTGAAACCCTGGGATTGTCCGGCCAAGGCACATGCCTCAAGTAAGGAACAACTAAAGTGAGGCAACTATGACTTGAAATTTCTTGCTCCTCTCTCTCTGTAAAATTGATAAATAAAATCATTTTGAAAAATACACAAAGCCTTTTGTTCTTCAAGCAGAGAATATATGTAAAATAAAATGCCCCCACTGTTAAAATTAACATTATGATGTGAATAGTTTGTGTCAAGTCCTTTACTTAATGCAAGCTTTGATAACAGAACAATAAGAGGAAGACCACTCACTGAGTGAAGGAATAGAAAAGGAGAAAAGGTCTCTCTTTCAGGCCAACATTAGACTTTATCCCTATTTTAGTCCAGATCACATCTGCTAAAGAATAATAATCAACAGCTAAAAAATAGCAATTTACTCTTGGAGAGTGCCCTGTATCTACAAAATGCCTTTATCTGCATTGCCTGATATTTTTTCCTCAGAACAACCCTGGGAAGTAGACATAGTTCCACTTGGCTGGTGAACAAATCAAGTCTCATGGAGGCCAAGTGAGGACCTTGATGTGTCATGGGTAGTGAATAACAATCAGACCTCAAAAGTTGGCCATGTATCCATTAATTCAGCAAATAATTATGAAGGACCTACTCTAAGCCAGCTCTGTTCCAGGTGCCAGGGACAAAATGATGGGCAAAATCCACACAGGCTGTCCAAATGGACCTCAGAGTTAATTAAGGAGACAAGTGTTAACTAAGTAATAACAAATAAATGTAGCCTTGCAGCTGTGACTAGAGGAACAGAGGTGATAACAAGAATTGGCTCAGACAGGGAAACCTGGGCTGAAAGGAGAGTTCAGGGGGAGAGAGAGAGTGAGAATTTTCCTGACAGAGGTAGCTTCCAGAAACTGAGGTCCACATTGGGGCAGGCAGGGCACGAGAGTGTGGAAAGTAAGGATAGAGTTTGGGGCAGTAGGTGGGAGTTAGATCATGCAGGATTCAGTTTGCAATGACGTGGGCTTCTGCCAAGTCCATTGATTTTCCCACTAAGAACATTGATGCTGCTAAAATGTCTTAAGCAGCAGGATGATTCTGAGAAAAACAATTTCATGGACAATGGCATCATATTCCTAGCCCACAAAAAGTTCAAATCCAACTGAACAATTAGAGGGGGTGGGAGTGACAGCCCTGACACTTGCCATAGCTGTACTAGATGGCTCTGCACCTGACACAGGTCATTAGTCCTTCCTTTTTTCATCCAACCAAACATCTCTAAAGAGCCTACCACATAAGGTTCTGTGCTGGGCACCACCACAAACAATGATGTCTCACTCAGCCTCTGCTCTGGGACAGGAGCCATGTGGACAAAGAGCTGTAATACAAGGTGGAAAGTGACTTCCTCTTGTTAAAGGGAAGGGAAATAATTACAGAATGACAGTCATGTTCTAGAGACGCTTGGGCTCCACTGTTTTCTGACACAGCAGTGAGGTCACAGACCATGTTGAGTCATTCTGTTTTATGAAATCTCTCTTTTTACTTTTGGACATATGCAAGCTTTATTCTTAAAGTTTTGCAATTCAAAATTTGACTCTGGGTCAGTTGCTTTTTAGGGATTTTGCTGACAACCTAGAGGGGTTTTAATTTGCCTATTTGAATCTTCTTCAACTCAGGAAAGTTTTCTTTAAGTTTAAATATATTGTTAGTTATTGCTTCTAGTTGGAATGTTCTGATACATCCTCAGGAACATATAAAATGATTAGTTGGTTCTCTAGTCTGCACTATATGAAGAAATAGATATGTGTGTGAATACATATCTGTACATATATACATACATGTACATACACATATACACATGTGTGGATGGACAAGTATATTATCTGTTATGCATATATGTAGAATATCATCTTATCTTTCATTTTTATTATCTCTGTCTTTTTTCCTCTGAATTCTGAGAGAGCTACTCTGTTTGCCTTCCTCATCACTGATGTAATGTTCAGTAATATCCATTGTTTTCATTACTGCCTCTGATGAGAGTTTACATTCTACTTTATTTGTGATTCTTTCATCCTTTCTTATTACACCAGTTTCACTGACTACACCTCTGGTTGTTCTCTCCTTCTGGTTTGCTGATTTTGTTTTATAGGTAACAAGTCTTCTAGTTTTTTAATGAGGCAGCTAAACAGTTATTAAATTTTCCCTTGTGGTCCCTACAGTAAATAGTTTTAATAAGCCTGCTCTGCCTCTGAATTTTCAGAATGATGTATGTTCTCACTTATTTTGCAGAAAGTTCTGTCTCATAGGGAACATGTTCTTATTGCTTATTTTATTTTATTTTTACTAAAACTCAAGCAAGGAGCCATCTATCCAGGCCTGTATTTGCCAAGAGACAAAAAGACTGGAACATCCTTGACCTAACTCTCTGTTTCATTTAGCCCTTATTTAAAATCTCCTGTCTCATCCCTAGACTGCTGTGCACAGTTCCAGCCAATCTCCAAAGCTTGTATTGATTTTCCCTGTGAGCAGCTCTGCCAGGATCCTATGATGTATTCCCCAACTCTGACCAGCTGCTCTCCGGTGTGTTAACAGATGGGGTAAACAAAAACTTCTCACTGAGCCTGCTGCCAGCCCATTTCTCATGAGATCAGTAACAACAATGATATCAGGAACCTGGCAAGTTCCCGATCTCTGCATGGAAGTGTTACCCTGAAAGTGACAGAGATTATATTGTGGTAACATTAAATTATTTACACATTAGACACACACTCAGAGATGATGTGCACTTCACACACAGTGAGCCCAAGTGAGATGGGCACAAAGGGTACCTTCTACCTGCTCATAGGGTGACAGTCTTAGTTCCTTTCTAAGCACAGGTGGGCTGCTCATTGTGTTTACAGCTCAGTTCTTCAGCCATGTAGTGTGTGGAAATCTCTCAAGTTCTGGAGATGGGTTAACTGTCAGTCATATTCCCTGTATTTTTCACTTGAGTACTTTATTCAGAAACTGAGAAAGGTTATGGAAGGACCATTTAAACCCCACTCAACACATTTTTAATAGAGATTTTTTCTCATTAGTGTCAAAATCCAACTGAAAGAATTATCTGAAAGCTAAGATGATAATAGGATAGGAAATATGAGAGCTGGGAAAATGCATCCACACCTCCTGGCTCTGCACAGCCTCATCATCTACTGAACAGAATCAGCAATGCAAGCACAAGTATAAGGATTTAAACCTTTTGGCATTTATCCTTGCTGCTCTTAAGAAAATGATTTCAGGAACACCAAGCTAAAATATGCCCGAAAACTTAGTGGCAATCAAACCAAACATAAGAACAAATATAAATGTAAAGGTTCAACTAGGAGCTAAGATCTCTAGACTCTGGGTCTAGCTCTGTTCCTAGTTGGCTGTATGACTTTTGAAAAACTCCTTTACTCTAAGCCTTGGGGTCATTCATTCATTTAAAAGGGTGCAGCTCTGCCTGACCACGTAGTGGTGCAGTAAATAGAGTATCAAACTGGGATGCGGAAGACCCAGGTTCAAGACCCCAAGGTTGCCAGCTTGAACACAGGCTCATCTGGTTTGAGCAAAGCTCACCAGCTTGGACCCAAGGTCACTGGCTCGAGCAAGGGGTTACTTGGTCTGCTGGAGCCCCACAGTCAAGGCACATATGAGAAAGCAATCAATGAACAACTAAGGTGTTGCAATGAAAAACTGATGATTGATGCTTCTCATCTCTCTCTGTTCCTGTCTATCTGTCCCTCTTTCTGACTCTCTCTGTCTCTTTAAAAAAAAGATAACTAAAAGGCTGCAGCTCTGAATTAGGGCTTTCTAACTAGGAGAGATGTTTGACAGAACTGTCCCATGCACATGATGAGTGTGAGGGCAGATAAGGAATTGAGAACACCTAAGTCTCTGCCCAAGGTGACAGCCAGGTCTAAAATCCCATGGTTTTATGAAAAATAAATTTGAAAAATGAGAAGTAGAGTTCTCAGTGATATTCGGTCCTACCTCCCATAACTTCCCTAAACTGCCAAGTTTCTGGAACGGCTTATCCCAAGCTTACTTCAGGGTGCCGGTGTGCACTTTCCAAAGAGGTAATGTCCTTAGATTGCCAAAGCAGCTGTGCTGGACTCAAACAGTGACAAACAGTAAATGTACAACCCATTAAATAAAACCAGGCATATAATAGTTTAGGCAAATGTATATTGCACAAAGTAATTTTATCTTTTTTATTCTTTCTTTCCAGTTGGGTGAGGAAGGGGAGAAAACCTAGGGTGCTTGTATTTCAACATGAAAAATGGAAATGTCGCCCTCTTGTGGTGCCTTCACTGTGTCTCCTACTTCTACAGGTCACACAGGGCCACCTCATAGTGTTGTACATTCAAACAGACTATAATGGAAATGGCATTTTATGGGTTATATACTGTACATCCTAGATAACCACACAGCAACTCTTACATGCATATATGAATATATATGTACATATTCAACATATACACACATACCAAACACATATACACAAGTATATACAAAAAATATACCCATTCATAAACACTAATGCATATATACAAACACAAGCACTTGCATAATACATAGCATGCACAATACATGTATATGTATACCTAGTATATATGCATGCACATACCTAAAAGTATATATGCATCCACACATACACACATGTTTAAAAACACATTTACAATAAGCCTCCATAAGCATACACATATATGTACCACACACACATATATACAAACATGGAGACAAAGTCATGTATCTGCACAAGCTCATACACACTGACTCCATGACAGTATAGTATAATTAATCAAGAACAGTCAACAATTGCTATTCAGCACTTACTGTATGCCAAGCACCATTCTAAATAATTTACATGTATTAACTCACTTAAACATCAAAAATTCCAAGAGATCTTTCTTATTTTTATCCCCATTTTATCTATGAACAAACTACAACAAAGGAAAGTTCAGTAACTCACCTGTGGTTACAGAACAAGTAAGGATTAAAACCATTATTTGAATAGGGTTTATACTCAAAACTATTCAAATGCTAATTAATTTTTCTAAGGTATTTGAAGGCATATCTGTGGGCAAAAAAAATTGTGACAATGTCTGTAAGGCAATAAAGTTGCACTTCATGACTTCTCATTAGCTCTTTCAAAATGGTCTGTTCCTTTCCTGAAGCCTTCTCTAGGTATCCATGTCCCCTGTTACCATTCCCACTCTACCCTACACACACACACACACACACACACACACACACACACACTCATTCTGGCAGTCTGTCATATATCCACCTTATATGTGCACACATGTGTAGTTACTTAAAACTATATCCAACATTTATTGAGAGCCTGCTATACAAAAGATGCTTTTCTTATGTCTCTACATTATTTCTCATAGCATCCATGAAAGGTGATGAGTATTGTTCCTATTTCATAAGAAGAAACTAAAGCACAGAGAGAGGAAACTTACTTAAGATCGTATAACTAGTAAATGGTAGATTGGGTGTGAAAACCAGGCATTCTGGCTCCAAAGCTCTTGCTGTTTTCACTATGTCACCCAGCTTCTCTCTTTTCACACCATAAAAATCCTGCCATTTCTACCACAGTTCACAGCAGTTGGGAAGGATGAAATCCAGAGAGCCAAAAGATTTATAGATTTTGAAATGCAACTGCTGAATTAGTTTTTGTACATGAGGACAAATTATATTCTAGTTTTATCCCTTAAATGTGGGTTTCCAACTTTTCTAGCACTATTTATTGAAGAGGCATTGTATGGTTTTTGCTCCTTTATCAAAAAATATTTGCCCATATATATATATATATATATATATATATATATATATATATATTTTTAAATCTGGGCTCTCAATTCTGTTCCATTGGGCTGTGTATCTCTCTATATATAACCTTGGTCTTAGAGAAGATTTTATGAATTTGACCCCAAAGGCAAGGGAAGTAAAGGCAAAAATCAATGAATGGGACTATATCAAACTAAAAAGATTACAGCAAAAGAAACCACCATCACCAACACCAAAATGGCAACCAACTGAATGGAAGAAGATATTTGCAAACAACAACTCTGACAACAGGTTGATATCCAAAATATAAAAAGAACTCATACAACTCAACATCAAACAACAAACAATCCAATTTAAAAATTGGCAGAGGACCTGAACAGACACTTCTCCCAAGAAGACATACAAATGGCCAACAGACACATTTAAAAATGCTCAACTTCACTAGCTATTAGAGAAATGCCAAAACTACAATGAGATATCAACAAGACAGGTAATAACAAGTGTTGGAGAGGCTGTGGAGAAAAAGTTACCTTATTCACTGTTGGTGAGAATGTAAAGTGGTACAGCCATTATAGAAAACAGTATAGAGGTTTCTAGAAAAATTAAGAATGGAGTTACCATATAACTCCAAAATCCCTCTTCTGAGCATTTACCTCCCAAAAAATGAATATATGTATTTATTTACAAAGATATATGCAGTCCTGTGTTCATTGCAGCATTATTCATAGTGGCCAAAACATGAAAACAACCAAAGAGTTCTTTGGTAGATGATTAAATAAAGATGCGGTGCTGTCTGACCTGTGGTAGCGCAGTGGATAAAGTGTTGACCTGGAACACTGAGGTCACTAGTTAAAAAAAAAACACCTGCACTTGTCTGGTCAAGGCACATATGGGAGTTGATGCTTCCTGCTCCTCCCACCTTTCTCTCTCTCTCTCTCTCTCTCTCTCTCTCTCTTTCACACACACACACACACTCTCTCTCTCTCCTCTCTAAAAAATGCATAAATTAATTTAAATTTTTTTAAAAAAAGATGTGGTGCATATATATTATGGACTACTACTCAACCATAAGAAAGTATGAAACAATACCATTTGCAACAACATGGATGGACCTTGAGACTATTATGTTCAGTGAAGTAAGTCTACAGAAAAAACTAAGAACCATATGATTTTACTCCTGTGGGATATGAAACTGAAACTCACAGACATGGACAAGAGTATGGTGGTTACCAGAGGGAAGGCCATGGGTGAGTAGTGGTGGGTAAGGGAGCCAAATACATGGTGATAGAAGATGATCTGACATTGGGTGGTGGGTACACAATTCAATATACCAATCACATACCAAAGAAATGTACACTTGGGAGCTATATAATCTTATTAACCAATTCCACCCTGATAAATTTAATTTTAAAAATTAAGTTCAATTAAATTAAAAAGCTTAAAAATACAACTGCTGGATTGAGCTGAAAATAATATAAGTTGTATGGCCTGTTTAGGAGAAAGAAGTTTAATATAGGTGTTTGCATGCTTCCAAAATTATTGGTAGGCCTAAAAGAGCAGGTGTCAGGTGTCTGGTCTGGGCCTGACTTCTAAAACAAAACTGCAAAACCAGTAAAAGTGGAACTTTTACCTCTGTCACAGTCAGGAACCTGGGATTAGGAAGATGCTGTTCCAGCTGCTGGCTCTGGGTCACACTGTGTCAGCTATGATCTGGGGATCAGCAGGTTCCTTTAGAATGGCTGGCCCTGGGCCATGGCCAGTCTGCAACCATCTGCTTCTCCACCCTTCCCTTTTTCCCTTCTTTCTCTCTCTCTCTCACTTTCCCTCCCACAGCCATGGCTCAACTGGCTCGAGCAAGTAGAACTTGAGCACTAAGGATGGCTCCTGCTTTCACCTCAGGCACTAAAAAATTGCTTCAGTTGCTGAGCAAGTGACAAGGCCCCAGATGGGCAGAGCATCACCTCTAGTGGGCTTGCTGGGTGGATCCCAGTCAGGACACATTTGGGTGTCTGTCTGCTTCCCCTCCTCTCACTAAAATAAATTTTTTTTTAAAAAAAAGCTAGCCCTGGAGTAATGTCATGCCAGGGGACCCTTTTGAGTAGAACAGATGCCTCCAGCCACACCACCATTCTCCCTTCCAAACTAATTTCCAAATTTATTTCCTTTAAGTGCACCCCATTGGTGGAACCCAGATCATTTTTAAATCCCTACTGCAAGGAAGTCTAAAAATGAAAGCTCAGTTTGCCAGCCTGCACAATACACAGGCACAGGAGAAAGATAGAAGCAGGGGTGGAGTGACCCGATCTACAGTCCCCATCCCATCATTTTGAACAGAAAAGAAGTAAAGGTCTAAAAGAAATGTTTCTGATAATATTATATTCAAGTAAGGAAGCTTGTCAGTCATCTAGCAAATAGTTCCACAGAGGAAACCACCGACTCTGTCCATTGGTGAAGCCAATTCTTTGTGATCTATTGGTACTGCCTGAGGTAAAGCTATCATGAGAGCAGGGGATTATGGGCCAGCTGACTTCCAGTCCCCACACTGAGAGGAGGCAGACATGCCCTCCAGAGGCTGGGAGAGGAGAGGTACTTTCTGAGAGCTATTCTTTACTGGTCTCTCACCACGGGGACCCAGCTCAACACTGGGCATTTCCCCTCCACACACTGAGAAGTTGGCAGGGAGAGAAGCCATCCCCATCCAAACAAAGTAAAATGAAACACTTCCCTCTCCCAATTCTCAAGTCAAAAAAAAAAGTGTTTCAATGACTCCCTTCTTTAAAATCACCTTTATTTTAATCAGCCTGTGTCAGATGGGCTGCAAACCAGATGTGACAAGTCAAAGCAACTGTACAGTTATTTGAATAAATTTCTTTTTTAACTGGAAAGTTTATTTCTGAATACCTTCCATGGACCAGACACTGTTCTAGGATATCTATATATTACTTGATAAATCCTCATGTCCAACCTATAAAATAATAATCAGTACTCTCTCAATTTTGCCACTGGGGAAACTGAGGCTCATAAATTAAAATTTTTGGCCCAATCATACAGCTATTACTCTGTGGAGCTGAAATTTAGACCTAACACTCTATTCCATAGCCCTCATGGTCCCAATTACATGAGTATTGCTTGGCCTTTTTTAGCCACATACCACCCAAAAAACTTTGTCATGCATTCCTTTCTGAAGTTGATATTATAAAAACAAGAGACACTTTATTTTCCAAATAATGGTTATTAAATTTTATTTTCAAATATAGAATTATTGTATGATCATATTTATTCCACTCTTTCAAACTATACATCATCCCAGCTCTTCCAGGGTTATAATGATACACTGTTTCCCTGTATTACAACAACAACCAATAAAAAAATAATTGAGAAGTTAAGAAAATTTTCAAACAAAGTAAAGAGTCATAAAATTTATAAAAAGTAGTCAACTTAGAATAAGATATCCCCCAAAAAGAAGTTTGAATCTCTTGTGAGTTGACTTCTTCATTTATGCATGTGTGATATTCCAAATACTTTAAAGAGCTGTGAAGATGAATTCTAAATTTTTCGCTATGAAAAATGCTTTCTTGTTTCAAAGACTATACAAAGGAAGTTGAAGTGTTATTTTTGGATAACTAACAAGACATCTTTAATTAAATTGAACCCTATACTTGAATAAACCAATACTCATATTAAAAAACAGTTGTGGTCCTGGCCACTGGCTCAGTGGATAAAGAGTCAGCCTGGTATATGAATGTCTGGGTTTAATTCCCTGTCAGGGCACACAGGAGAAGTGACCATCTGCTTCTCCCCTTCTCCCTCTCCTTCATTTCTCCCTCTTTCCCTCCCACAGCCAGTGGCTCAATTAGTTTAAGTGTGGCCCCAGGCACTGAGGATAGCTCCGTAGGACCGTATCACCCTCAGGCACTAAAAATAGCTTGGTACTCAAATATCAGCCCCAGATGGGTTTGCTAGGTTGATCCTGGTTGGGGCGCATGCAGGAGTCTGACTCACTATCTCCCCTCCTACCACTTAAAAAATAAAAAAAGCAGTTGCTTCCTTCCTTACATAGATGTGAGCATAATACTCTGAAAGATAATTAGATAATTGTCAGAAGTCTATGGACTTCTAAACTTCTAAAGAATAAAGTTTTGGTTTGATTTTTTTACACTGGACCCAGGAAGTGTGCCATAGTGAAAGGAAGCTGGCTTCTAAAGCCACTTTATTATTTTCATTTCTTTTTTTTTTTAATAAATTTTTATTAATGGTAATGGGATGACATTAATAAATCAGGGTACATATATTCAAAGAAAACATGTCTAGGTTATTTTGTCATCAAATTATGTTGCAAAGCCCTCGCCCAAAGTCAGATTGTCCTCCGTAACCCTCTATCTAGTTCTCTGTGCCCCTCCCCCTCCCCCTAACTCTCTCCCTCCCTCCCTCCCATGTCCTCCCTCCCTGCCCACCCTTGGTAACCACCACACTCTTGTCCATGTCTCTTAATCTCATTTTTATGTTCCACCAATGTATGGAATCATGTAGTTCTTGTTTTTTTCTGATTTACTTATTTCACTCCTTATAATGTTATCAAGATCCCACCATTTTGCTGTAAATGATCTGATGTCATCATTTCTTATGGCTGAGTAGTATTCCATAGTGTATATGTGCCACATCTTCTTTATCCAGTCTTCTATTGAAGGGCTTTTTGGTTGTTTCCATGTCTTGGCCACTGTGAACAGTGCTGCAATGAACATGGGGCTACATGTGTCTTCACGTATCAATGTTTCTGAGGTTTTGGGGTATATAACCAGTAGAGGAATTGCTGGGTAAAAAGGTAGTTCTATTTGCAGTGTTTTGAGGAACCACCATACTTTCCTCCATAATGGTTGTACTACTTTACAGTCCCACCAAAAGTGAATGAGGGTTCCTTTTTCTCCACAGCCTCTCCAACATTTGCTATTACCCGTCTTGTTGATAATAGCTAATCTAACAGGAGTGAGGTGGTATCTCATTGTAGTTTTGATTTGCATTTCTCTAATAACTAATGAAACTGAGCATCTTTTCATATATCTGTTGGCCATTTGTATCTCTTCCTGGGAGAAGTGTCTGTTCATGTCCTCTTCCCATTTTTTTATTGGATTGTTTGTTTGTTTGTTGTTGAGTTTTATGAGTTCTTTGTAAATTTTGGATATTAGGCCCTTATCTGAGCTGTCGTTTGAAAATATCAGTTCCCATATAGTTGGCTGTCTGTTTATTTTGATATCAGTTTCTCTTGCTGAGCAAAAACTTTTAATTCTGATGTAGTCCCATTCATTTATCTTTGCCTTCACTTCTCTTGCCATTGGAGTCAAGTTCATAAAATGTTCTTTAAAACCCAGGTCCATGATTTTAGTACCTATGTCTTCTTCTATGTACTTTATTGTTTCAGGTCTTATATTTAGGTCTTTGATCCATTTTGAATTAATTTTAGTACACGGGGACAGGCTGTAGTCGAGTTTCATTCTTTTGCATGTGGCTTTCCAGTTTTCCCAACACCATTTGTTGAAGAGGCTTTCTTTTCTCTATTGTGTGTTGTTGGCCCTTTTATCAAAGATTATTTGACCATATATATGTGGTTTTATTTCTGGACTTTCTATTCTGTTCCATTGTTCTGAGTGTCTATTTTTTTGCCAATACCATGCTGTTTTGATTATCGTGGCCCTATAATATAGTTTAAAGTCAGGTATTGTAATGCCCCCAACTTCATTCTTTTTCCTTAGGATTGTTTTGGCTATTCGGGGTTTTTTATAGTTCCATATAAATCTGATGATTTTTTGTTCCATTTCTTTAAAAAATCTCATAGGGATTTTGATGGGAATTGCATTAAATTTGTATATTGCTTTGGGTAATATGGCCATTTTGATTATATTTATTCTTCCTATCCAAGAACAAGGAATATTTTTCCATCTCATTGTATCTTTTTCGATTTCCCTTAACAATGCTTTGTAATTTTCATTATATAGGTCCTTTACGTTCTTTGTTATGTTTATTCCTAGGTATTTTATTTTTTTGTTGCAATCGTGAAGGGGATTATTTTTTTGAGTTCGTTTTCTAATATTTCATTGTTGGCATATAGAAAGGCTATGGACTTTTGTATGTAAATTTTGTATCCTGCGACCTTACTGTATTGGCTTATTGTTTCTAATAATCTTTTTGTGGAGTCCTTCGGGTTTTCAATGTATAGGATCATATCATCAGCAAAAAGTGATAGCTTTACTTCTTCTTTTCCGATATGGATGCCTTTTATTTCTTTGTCTTGTCTGATTGCTCTGGCCAGAACTTCTAGCACCACGTTGAATAAGAGTGGAGAGAGTGGACAACCCTGTCTTGTTCCTGATTTAAGGTAGAAAGTCCTCAGTTTTATGCTGTTTAATAGGATGTTGGCTGATGGTTTATCATATATGGCCTTTATCATGTTGAGATATTTTCCTTCTATACCCATTTTGTTGAGAGTCTTAAACATAAAATTGTGTTGTATTTTATCAAAAGCCTTTTCTGAATCTATTGATAAGATCATGTGGTTTTTGTTCTTTGTTTTGTTGATATGGTGTATTACGTTAAACGTTTTGCGTATGTTGAACCATCCTTGAGATTCTGGGATGAATCCCACTTGATCATGATGTATTATTTTTTTAATATGTTGTTGTATTCGGTTTGCCAGTATTTTGTTTAGTATTTTAGCATTTGTATTCATTAGAGATATTGGTCTGTAGTTTTCTTTCTTTGTGCCATTCTTGCCAGGTTTTGGTATGAGGGTTATGTTGGCCTCATAAAATGTGTTTGGAAGTATTGCTTCTTCTTCAATTTTTTGGAAGACTTTGAGTAGGATAGGAACCAAGTCTTCTTTGAATGTTTGATAGAATTCACTAGTATAACCGTCTGGGCCTGGACTTTTATTTTTGGGGAGTTTTTAATAGTTTTTTCTATTTCCTCCCTGCTGATTGGTCTGTTTAGGCTTTCTGCTTCTTCATGACTCAGTCTAGGAAGGTTGTATTGTTCTAGGAATTTATCTATTTCTTCTAGATTGTTGTATTTAGTGGCATATAATTTTTCATAGTATTCTACAATAATTCTTTGTATTTCTATGATGTCTGTGGTGATCTCTCCTCTTTCATTTTGGATTTTATTTATTTGAGTCCTGTGTCTTTTTTCCTTGGTGAGTCTTGCCAAGGGTTTGTCAATTTTGTTGATCTTTTCAAAGAACCAGCTCCTTGTTTTATTGATTTTTTCTATAGTTTTTCTGTTCTCTATTTCATTTATTTCTGCTCTGATTTTTATTATCTCCTTTCTTCGGCTGGTTTTGGGTTGTCTTTGTTCTTCTTTTTCTAGTTCCTTAAGGTGTGAAGTTAAGTGGTTTACTTCGGCTCTCTCTTGTTTGTTCATATAGGCCTGAAGTGATATGAACTTTCCTCTTATTACTGCTTTTGCTGCATCCCAGAGATTCTGATATGTCGTATTTTCATTTTCATTTGTCTGTATATATCTTTTGATTTCTGCGCTTATTTCTTCTTTGACCCATTCATTTTTTAGAAGTATGTTGTTTAGTTTCCACATTTTTGTGGGTTTTTCTCCCTCTTTTTTTGCAGTTGAATTCTAGTTTCAAGGCTTTATGATCAGAAAATATGCTTGGTACAATTTCAATTTTTCTAAATTTGCTGATATTGTCTTTGTGGCCCAACATATGGTCAATTCTTGAGAATGTTCCATGTACACTAGAGAAAAATGTATACTCTGTCGCTTTGGGATGAAGTGTCCTGTAGATGTCTATCATATCCAGGTGTTCTAGTATTTCGTTTAAGGCCACTATATCTTTATTGATTCTCTGTTTGGATGACTGATCTAGAGCCGTCACCGGTGTATTGAGGTCTCCAAGTATGATTGTATTTTTGTTAGTTTTTGTTTTAAGGTCAATAAGTAGCTGTCTTATATATTTTGGTGCTCCTTGGTTTGGTGCATATATATTAAGGATTGTTATGTCTTCTTGATTCAACTTCCCTTAATCATTATGAAATGACCATTTTTGTCTCTGAGTACTTTTTCTGTCTTGTAGTCAGCATTATTAGATATGAGTATTGCTACACCTGCTTTTGTTTGGGTGTTGTTTGCTTGGAGTATTGTTTTCCAGCCTTTCACTTTGAATTTGTTTTTATCCTTGTTGCTTAGATGTGTTTCTTGTAGGCAGCATATAGTTGGATTTTCTTTTTTAATCCATTCTGCTACTCTGTGTCTTTTTATTGGTAAGTTTAATCCATTTACCTTTAGTGTAATTATTGACACTTGTGTGTTCCCTACTGCCATTTTATAAATTGCTTTCTGTTAGTTTTGTATCTAGTTTGATTCTTCTCTTTTGTTTTTCTCTCATTTGTTTTTGTTTGTTTGTGTTCCATACTTCTTTCCTCTGTTGCTACCTTTTTTAAGTCAAGTGTTTTTGTGGTGGCTTTTTTAAGGGTGGTTACCATTAAGTAATGAAAAGGGTACCTACCATATTCATTTTAGTACCCTATCTTATAAGTATTTCTGCACTTCATCATCCTTTGCTACTGTTAATCTCCATCCTCTCCCCCCTTTTTTTCCTTTGTTGTCACAGTTTAAGTTTGGTTTTATTGTGTTCTTGGTGGAGCTGTTACTTGTGGTGTTGTTTTCTTTTGTTCTTTGAATCTGGTTGGAAAACCCCCCTTAGTATTTCCTGGAGTGGGGGCTTTCTGTTGATAAATTCTCTCATCTTTTCTGTATTTGTGAATGTTTTTATATCTCCTTCATACTTGAAGGATAGCTTTGATGGGTATAGTATTCTTGGCTGAAAGTTCCTCTCTTTCAGGGCTTTAAATATTGGGGTCCACTCTCTTCTAGCTTGTAGAGTTTCTGCTGAGAAATCTGATGATAATCTAATAGGCCTTCCTTTATATGTTGTACTCTTCTTTTCCCTGGCTGCCTTGAGAATTTTTTCTTTGTCATTGGTTTGTGTCATCTTTATTATGATGTGCCTTGGAGTGGGTTTGTTGGGGTTAAGAAAACTTGGTGTTCTGTTTGCTTCTTGAATTTGAGGCTTTAGTTCCTTGCACAGGCTTGGGAAGTTCTCATCTATTATTTGTTTGAGTATATTCTCCATTCCATTTTCTTTCTCTTCTCCCTCTGATATACCTATTATTCTTATGTTATTCTTTCTGATGGAGTCAGACAATTCCTGTAGGGCTTTCTCGTTTTTTATTATTTTTGAGTCTCTTTCTTCTTCTCTCTGTTGTGCCTCAAGTTGTTTGTCTTCTATTTCACTAATCCTATCTTCAATCTGGGCTGTTCTGTTAGCTAAGCTTGTTATCTCGTTTTCAGCTCGTGAATTGAGTTTTTCATTTCTGTTTGATTTGTTTTTATAGTTTCAATTTCCTTGGTAATATATTCTTTGTGTTCATTGAGTTGTTTTCTGATCTCCCTAAATTGCCTTTCTGTGTTTTCTTGTATATCTCTGAGTATTTTTAAGATTTCTATTTTAAATTCTCTGTCATTTAGCTCCAAGGCTTTCAATATGTTAAGTCTTTTCTCCATAGATTTTTCCACATCTATTTGTGTTACCTCTCTTTCTTTTGTATCCATAATATTCGATTTCCTCTTTCTTATCGGCATCTGAGGGTGGTCTTATTGATAGCACTAATTAGAATTAATAAAGAGTAAAAAGAAAAAAAAAAGGTTAAAACACCCCACAAAAAAAAACTGTAATAATTTATTATTTCCCCCTTTTTTTCTCTCTTCTCTTTCCCTCCTCTCCCCTCCTCAGGAAAATATCGTGCCTATAATGGAGGGCCTGATTTGGGGTGAAGAGTTCAAGGGGAAAAAAAAAGGGAGTAGGGACCTACTAAATGCAAAAAAAAAAAAAGAAAAAAGGAAGAAAATCTTAGACAAGCATAAGATGATTTGCTTGTAAGTGATGGTCAACTAAGAGATATAATGAGAGGGATAAGAGGGAATCAGAAAAAAGGACCAAAAAAGAATAATAAAGATGAAAAAATAAAAATAATAAGTAAAAATCTGTTGTATTAAGTGGAGCGAAGACTAAATACAATGGAGACCTTGGGTTGGGAGGACCCAAAATGCCACAAATATAAACAAACAAGAGAAAAAAAAATAAAAACAAAAGCAAAAAGGAGAAATAAAGCCAAAAAAAAAGCCTTGAGTCCCAAATTAACTAATTTGTTCGTGATTGAGGATTATATGGGAGGAAAGTAAAATGAGAAAAGAAAAAAACGAATAGAAAGGAAAAAATAAGAAAAAGAGAAAAACAAAGGAAGAAATAAAATAGGAAGAGAAAAAACAAAATAAAGCAAGACAAAAAAAACAAAAAAAAAAAACAAAAGAGGATAGAGTGAGAGTTAAGTGTTTTGGAGTATAACCTTAAAGGAGGGTGAGGATGAAGAAGAAAAATAAAATGCAACACTCATGGGTAGTGTAGTTTAAGAAATGGGAAGCATAAGATGGGCAGAGAATAGAAGGACCGAGGTGGAGGAAATAAAGGCAAAAAGATAGAAGAAACAAGCAACAACAACAACAAAAAAAAATTAGTGGATCAAGTTGTAAAGTCTGTGGGTTTTTCTTGATTTTGAGAGGTTAACTTCTTCCTTTTTCTTTTCTCTCCCTCTTCCTGGTCAGTGACTCTGTACCCCAGGCTCTGCCCCTGTGTCACTCTTAGGTAGGGATTTGCAGTTGATGGGATTCTATGGCAATGTCATATAATTGGCTTTAGTCTTGCTGGAAGTAAAGGCTTGTTGGCGTTTGCAGGGTCCAACGATGAGATAGTTTGCTTTCCTGGATTCTCTCTCCTAGTCCCCCTTTTCTGAATTAGCAGCCTGGTGATCCAGCTATAAGGCTGCAACTGCTTCTGCCTGGGGAGTAAGAGGCTCAAAGAGCTGGGAAATCCCCACTCTATCCCCACTCAGTGAAAGGCTTTGGGAAAGGCTCTGACAGTCAGGGCCTCCAGTGTAATCAGGCGGGGGTGGGAGTCAATTGTTTTCAAGGTGACTGTTCAGCGCCTATCATTTAGTTGGACCTCTCAACCCAGGCTTTCCACACTTTGTAGCCTGTTTTTGCAGGGAAGAAGAGGCACTAGTCTCTGCTTACGACTAGTGTAGTATAGACCTTATTATCTGCCAAGTCCTTCTTGTTAGCGTTTATCCCTGAATATGGAGGCTCTATCAATCAGAAGTTGCCCCCGCCCCTTTAGCGAGAGGCACTTAAAAAATATCACGCCTCTTGTCTTGGATCGCTGAACTGAGAGAGATCTTATCAATTAGAACCGAGGGTGCGCAGATTTTATGGGTTAAGCTAATTTCAGTGATTGGGTCGCAGCTGTGCTTCCGAAGGTATTTTAGGCTGCCTGCGCGCGCCCCTCCCCCAACGCTTGATTGTTAGCTTGAATGGCTGGGTGAGGTGCCCCGCCCACGGAGAGAATCTCCCAAGCCTCTCCCGCTCGCCCCGCCGCTGGTGGCTGGACCGCACCAGGCGCACGATAATGGAGCCCCCTGGGTGTGCGGGCCAGCAGGGCGCCCTGGGCGCGTGGAATGCCCAAGTCACACGCGTGAATGGTGCGCTCCGGGCACCAGTGGCCGGCGACCCCCACTTGCAGTGTGCGGGCTGCTGGGAACGTCAGCGGTGCTCAACCGGACCGGGCGCGCGCTCGGCTGCTCACGGCGGCTCGTGGCGGCCACTCGCGGTGGCGGTTCGCCGCGCGGCGGCTCGCGGGGGCTCGCGGCGGCTCACGGTGGCGGCTCGCGGCGGCTCACGGTTCCCAAGTATATGGGCTGACTCACCGCAGGCGCACTCCCTCGTGGCTTGAATGAGCGTCGCTGCTGCGGTAGCTTCCTCCACACCCTCATCTCTCAGATTCAAGTGACAACAGTCCTTTTGCTTTCAGTTTTTGTGGAACTCCGGAATGCTCCGAGGATAAATTTTTCTGTTTCTAGTTGATAAATTTGTTGTGATTTAGGGGAGAGCTGTCGGACGCGCTTCTCACGGCGCCATTTCCGTGACGTCACTCTATTATTTTCATTTCAACTGGGTTGAATTCTCTTCTTCATCTTCCCATTATTAATTGGCTATCAATCTCATCTCTTTCTTTGGGACTTTATTTGCAAGCTTATTTTTTGTTAAAGTTATTTTTTTGTTTCTTTTCCTGTGTTCCCTTCCTGCCCAGATATTTTATCATTACTTTACTCCCAGATCAAAATTAAGAGCATTAGTGGTGAGAGTTAGAACATAGGAATTAGGAATATTAAGAATATGGCAGATACCCATTTAGAGAGCATCTTGCTTTGATTTTTGGTTAAGAGTCTAGAACTGGGTCACTTTCTAGGCTTGGTCTTAAAAACGTCAGCCCAAGGCATTGATCAGCAGCAGATTTTTCTCCCACCTTCCTTTAACAAGAAGTAGAAGCCCCAGCAGGGCCCTGGTTTCAAATATTAAGCCTGACTCCATTTCCCCACCTTGTAAGAAGCAATTTTAACACCATCAGCCCAGATGAACCAAACTTGCAGCTGCCAAGCATGCATTCAGTTATTCAGTCCTGATGACAGTCTGTCCATGGCTTTGGCCCCACCACCACTTGGTGTTTCTAATTCAGATCTTATTCATGAGCTGTTTACTCTATTTTTAAATATTTATACATGAAATAATTTAATTTCCTCTTTTTAAATTAAGTGTGTCTTCAGTTTGCATGTTACATTCTTATGGAGTCTGTCCTTAAGATTTAAGTTCCAAAGATACTGGACAGAGAAACATTTCTCTAAGCAATTTGGACAACCTTATACCTGGGCAATACTCTCGATAATTCTATGGGAAAATTAGTATCCACTTAATTCAGCAAATACTACATTGTCAGATTAACAACAGAGCAACTGGAGAAATTTCTGGATTTCTGGCTGAGGGGTTAAAATTCTAAAAAGAGTAAAATTATGGCACCCAGCTCCACCACCCCACCCTCCAAATCCATAACAGGCATCATGAATTAATCACATTTACTCCTCCCCACCTTACTCTTGAAGTAGCCTCACTTCTCCACACACAGAACAGTCAACTCACTCCAATCAGTTGGTCTAACCCAAGAAATAAAACCCATT
>NW_027095545.1:0-54644 GCF_036850765.1 Saccopteryx bilineata | reverse complement strand
CAAGAAGCAAACAGAACACCGAGTTTTCTTAACCCCAACAAACCCACTCCAAGGCACATCATAATAAAGATGACACAAACCAATGACAAAGAAAAAATTCTCAAGGCAGCCAGGGAAAAGAAGAGTACAACATATAAAGGAAGGCCTATTAGATTATCATCAGATTTCTCAGCAGAAACTCTACAAGCTAGAAGAGAGTGGACCCCAATATTTAAAGCCCTGAAAGAGAGGAACTTTCAGCCAAGAATACTATACCCATCAAAGCTATACTTCAAGTATGAAGGAGATATAAAAACATTCACAAATACAGAAAAAATGAGAGAATTTATCAGCAGAAAGCCCCCACTCCAGGAAATACTAAAGGGGGTTTTCCAACCAGATTCAAAGAACAAAAGAAAACAACACCACAAGTAACAGCTCCACCAAGAACACAATAAAACAAACTTAAACTGTGACAACAAAAGAAAAAAGAAGGGGGAGAGGATGGAGATTAACAGTAGCAAAGGACGATGAAGTGCAGAAATACTCATAAGATAGGGTACTACAATGAATATGGTAGGTACCCTTTTCATTACTTAATGGTAACCACCCTTGAAAAAAACCACCACAAAAACACTTGACTTAAAAAAGGTAGCAACAGAGGAAAGAAGTATGGAACACAAACAAACAAAAACAAATGATAGAAAAACAAAAGAGAAGAATCAAACTAGATACAAAACTAACAGAAAGCAATTTATACAATGGCAGTAGGGAACCCACAAGTGTCAATAATTACACTAAATGTAAATGGATTAAACTTACCAATAAAAAGACACAGAGTAGCAGAATGGATTAAAAAAGAAAATCCAACTATATGCTGCCTACAAGAAACACATCTAAGCAACAAGGATAAAAACAAATTCAAAGTGAAAGGCTGGAAAACAATACTCCAAGCAAACAACACCCAAAAAAAAGCAGGTGTAGCAATACTCATATCTAATAATGCTGACTACAAGACAGAAAAAGTACTCAGAGACAAAAATGGTCATTTCATAATGATTAAGGGGAAGTTGAATCAAGAAGACATAACAATCCTTAATATATATGCACCAAACCAAGGAGCACCAAAATATATAAGACAGCTACTTATTGACCTTAAAACAAAAACTAACAAAAATACAATCATACTTGGAGACCTCAATACACCGCTGACGGCTCTAGATCGGTCATCCAAACAGAGAATCAATAAAGATATAGTGGCCTTAAATGAAATACTAGAACACCTGGATATGATAGACATCTACAGGACACTTCATCCCAAAGCGACAGAGTATACATTTTTCTCTAGTGTACAAGGAACATTCTCAAGAATTGACCATATGTTGGGCCACAAAGACAATATCAGCAAATTTAGAAAAATTGAAATTGTACCAAGCATATTTTCTGATCATAAAGCCTTGAAACTAGAATTCAACTGCAAAAAAGAGGGGGAAAAACCCACAAAAATGTGGAAACTAAACAACATACTTCTAAAAAATGAATGGGTCAAAGAAGAAATAAGCGCAGAGATCAAAAGATATATACAGACAAATGAAAATGAAAATACGACATATCAGAATCTCTGGGATGCAGCAAAAGCAGTAATAAGAGGAAAGTTCATATCACTTCAGGCCTATATGAACAAACAAGAGAGAGCCGAAGTAAACCACTTAACTTCACACCTTAAGGAACTAGAAAAAGAAGAACAAAGACAACTCAAAACCAGCCGAAGAAAGGAGATAATAAAAATCAGAGCAGAAATAAATGAAATAGAGAACAGAAAAACTATAGAAAAAATCAATAAAACAAGGAGCTGGTTCTTTGAAAAGATCAACAAAATTGACAAACCCTTGACAAGACTCACCAAGGAAAAAAAGGCACAGGACTCAAATAAATAAAATCCAAAATGAAAGAGGAGAGATCACCACAGACATCATAGATATACAAAGAATTATTGTAGAATACTATGAAAAATTATATGCCACCAAATACAACAATCTAGAAGAAATGGATAAATTTCTAGAACAATACAACCTTCCTATAATGAGTCATGAAGAAGCAGAAAGCCTAAAAAGACCAATCAGCAGGGAGGAAATAGAAAGAACTATTAAAAACCTCCCCAAAAATAAAAGTCCAGGCCCAGACGGTTATACTAGTGAATTCTATCAAACATTCAAAGAAGACTTGGTTTCTATTCTACTCAAAGTCTTCCAAAAAATTGAAGAAGAAGCAATACTTCCAAACACATTTTATGAGGCCAACATAACCCTCATACCAAAACCTGGCAAGGATGGCACAAAGAAAGAAAACTACAGACCAATATCTCTAATGAATACAGATGCTAAAATACTAAACAAAATACTGGCAAACCGAATACAACAACATATTAAAAAAATAATACATCATGATCAAGTGGGATTCATCCGAGAATCTCAAGGATGGTTCAACATACGTAAAACGGTTAACGTAATACACCATATCAACAAAACAAAAAACAAAAACCACATGATCTTATCAATAGATGCAGAAAAGGCTTTTGATAAAATACAACACAATTTTATGTTTAAGACTCTCAACAAAATGGGTATAGAAGGAAAATATCTCAACATGATAAAGGCCATATATGATAAACCATCAGCCAACATTATATTAAACGGCATAAAACTGAGGACTTTCTACCTTAAATCAGGAACAAGACAGGGTTGTCCACTCTCTCCACTCTTATTTAATGTGGTACTAGAGGTTCTAGCCAGAGCAATCAGACAAGACAAAGAAATAAAAGGCATCCATATCGGAAAAGAAGAAGTAAAGGCTATCACTTTTTGCTGATGATATGATCCTATACATCGAAAACCCCGAAGGACTCCACAAAAAGACTACTAGAAACAATAAGCCAATACAGTAAGGTCGCAGGATACAAAATTAACATACAGAAGTCAATAGCCTTTCTATATGCCAACAATGAAACAACTGAGAAGGAACTCAAAAGAATAATCCCCTTCACGATTGCAACAAAAAAAATAAAATACTTAGGAATAAACATAACAAAGAATGTAAAGGACTTATATAATGAAAACTATAAACCATTGTTAAGGGAAATCGAAAAAGATATAATGAGATGGAAGAATATACCTTGTTCTTGGCTAGGAAGAATAAATATAATCAAGATGGCTATATTACCCAAAGCAATATACAAATTTAATGCAATTCCCATCAAAATTCCAATGACATTTTTTAAAGAAATAGAGCAAAAAATCATCAGATTTATATGGAACTATAAAAAACCCCGAATAGCCAAAGCAATCCTAAAGAAAAAGAATGAAGCTGGGGGCATAACAATACCTGACTTCAAACTCTATTATAGGGCCACGACAATCAAAACAGCATGGTATTGGCAGAAAAATAGACACTCAGACCAATGGAACAGAATAGAAAGTCCAGAAATAAAACCACATATATATAGTCAAATAATTTTTGATAAAGGGGCCAACAACACACAATGGAGAAAAGAAAGCCTCTTCAATAAATGGTGCTGGGAAAACTGGAAAGCCACATGCAAAAGAATGAAACTGGACTACAGTCCTCTCCCCGTGTACTAAAATTAACTCAAAATGGATCAAAGATCTAAACATAAGACCTGAAACAATTAAGTACATAGAAGAAGACATAGGTACTCAACTCATGGACCTGGGTTTTAAAGAGCATTTTATGAATTTGACTCCAATGGCAAGAGAAGTGAAGGCAAAGATTAATGAATGGGACTACATCAGACTAAGAAGTTTTTGCTCAGCAAGGGAAACTGATATCAAAATAAACAGAAAGCCAACTAAATGGGAAATGATATTTTCAAACAACAGCTCAGATAAGGGCCTAATATCCAAAATATACAAAGAACTCATAAAACTCAACAACAAACAAACAAACAATCCAATAAAAAAATGGGAAGAGGATATGAATAGACACTTCTCCCAGGAAGAAATACAAATGGCCAACAGATATATGAAAAGATGCTCATCTTCTTTAGCTATTAGAGAAATGCAAATCAAAACGGCAATGAGATACCACCTCACACCTGTTCGATTAGCTGTTATTAGCAAGTCAGGTAATAGCAAATGTTGGAGAGGCTGTGGAGAAAAAGGAACCCTCATCCACTGTTGGTGGGAATGTAAAGTAGTACAACCATTATGGAAGAAAGTATGGTGGTTCCTCAAAAAACTGCAAATAGAACTACCTTATGACCCAGCAATCCCTCTACTGGGTATATATCCCCAAAACTCAGAAACATTGATACGTAAAGACACATGCAGCCCCATGTTTATTGCAGCATTGTTCACAGTGGCCAGGACATGGAAACAACCAAAAAGCCCATCAATAGATGACTGGATAAAGAAGATGTGGCACATATACACTATGGAATACTACTCAGCCATAAGAAATGATGACATCGGAACATTTACAGCAAAATGGTGGGATCTTGATAACATGATACGAAGCGAAATAAGTAAATCAGAAAAAAACAGGAACTGTATTATTCCATACGTAGGTGGGACATAATAGTGAAACTAAGAGACATTGATAAGAGTGTGGTGGTTACGGGGGGGAGGGGGGAATGGGAGAGGGATAGGGGGTGGGAGGGGCACAAAGGAAACAAGATAGAAGGTGACAGAGGACAATCTGACTTTGGGTGGTGGGTATGCAACATAATTGAACGACAAGATAACCTGGACTTGTTATCTTTGAATATATGTATCCTGATTTATTGATGTCACCCCATTAAAAAAATAAAATTATAAAATAAAAAAAAAAAAAAAGAAAGAAAATATCTCAACATGATAAAGGCCATATATGATAAACCATCAGCCAACATTATATTAAACGGCATATAACTGAGGACTTTCTACCTTAAATCAGGAACAAGACAGGGTTGTCCACTCTCTCCACTCTTATTTAATGTGGTGCTAGAAGTTCTGGCCAGAGCAATTAGACAAGACATAGAAATAAAAGGCATCCATATCGGAAAAGAAGAAGTAAAGGTATCACTTTTTGCTGATGATATGATCCTATACATCGAAAACCCGAAGGACTCCACAAAAAGATTATTAGAAAAAATAAACCAATACAGTAAGGTCGCAAGATACAAAATTAACATACAAAAGTCCATAGCCTTTCTATATGCCAACAATGAAATATTAGAAAACAAACTCAAAAATATAATCCCCTTCACGATTGCAACAAAAAAATAAAATACCTCGGAATAAGCATAACAAAGAATGTAAAGTACCTTTATAATGAAAATTACAAAGCATTGTTAAGGGAAATCGAAAAAGATACAATGAGATGGAACAATATTCCTTGCTCTTGGATAGGAAGAATAAATATAATCAAAATGGCCATATTACCCAAAGCAATATACAAATTTAATGCAATTCCCATCAAAATTCCCATGAGATTTTTTAAAGAAATGGAACAAAAAATCATCAGGTTTATATGGAACTATAAAAAACCCCGAATAGCCAAAACAATCCTAAGGAAAAAGAATGAAGCTGGGGGCATTACAATACCTGACTTTAAACTATATTATAGGCCACGATAGTCAAAAAAGCATGGTATTAGCAAAAAAATAGACACTCAGACCAATGGAACAGAATAGAAAGCCCAGAAATAAAAACACATATATATGGTCAAATAATCTTTGATAAAGGGGCCAACAACACACAATGGAGAAAAGAAAGCCTCTTCAACAAATGGTGTTGGGAAAACTGGAAAGCCACATGCAAAAGAATGAAACTCGACTACAGCCTGTCCCCGTGTACTAAAATTAATTCAAAATGGATCTAAGACCTGAAACAATAAAGTACATAGAAGAAGACATAGGTACTAAAATCATGGACCTGGGTTTTAAAGAACATTTTATGAACTTGACTCCAATGGCAAGAGAAGTGAAGGCAAAGATAAATGAATGGGACTACATCAGAATAAAAAGTTTTTGCTCAGCAAGCGAAACTAATATCAAAATAAACAGACAGCCAACTAAATGGGAACTGATATTTTCAAACGACAGCTCAGATAAGGGCCTAATATCCAAAATATACAAAGAACTCATAAAACTCAACAACAAACAAACAATCCAATAAAAAAATGGGAAGAGGACATGAACAGACACTTCTCCCAGGAAGAAATACAAATGGCCAACAGATATATGAAAAGATGCTCAGCTTCATTAGTTATTAGAGAAATGCAAATCAAAACTACAATGAGATACCACCTCACCCCTGTTAGATTAGCTATTATCAACAAGACGGATAATAGCAAATGTTGGAGAGGCTGTGGAGAAAAAGGAACCCTCATTCACTGTTGGTGGGACTGTAAAATAGTACAACCATTATGGAGGAAAGTATGGTGGTTCCTCAAAAAACTGCAAATAGAACTACCTTATGACCCAGTAATCCCTCTACTGGGTATATACCCCAAAACTTCAGAAACATTGATACGTAAAGACACATGTAGCCCCATGTTCATTGCAGCACTGTTAACAGTGGCCAAGACATGGAAACAACCAAAAAGCCCTTCAATAGAAGACTGGATAAAGAAGATGTGGCACATATACACTATGGAATACTACTCAGCCATAAGAAATGATGACATCAGATCATTTACAGCAAAATGGTGGGATCTTGATAACATTATATGGAGTGAAATAAGGAAATCAGAAAAAAAACAAGAACTACATGATTCCATACATTGGTGGAACATAAAAATGAGACTAAGAGACATGGACAAGAGTATGGTGGTTACCAGGGGTGGGGGGAGGGAGGACATGGGAGGGTGGGAGGGAGAGAGTTAGGGGGAGGGGGGGCACAGAGAACTAGATAGAGAGTGGCAGAGGACAATCTGACTTTGGGCGAGGGGTATGCAACATAATTTAATGACAAAATAACCTAGCCATGTTTTCTTTGAATATATGTACCCTGATTTATTAATGTCATCCCATTACCATTAATAAAAATTTATTAAAAAAAAAAAGAAAAATGGCTTGCATCACTCCACTCAGAAACTGGAAGCTGGTTGGTCTACATATGGTGAACATATGAAAAAACTAAAGACTCTTTTAATCAGGCTCTTGGAAAAGGAAAACTATAATAAAAAAAAATCAACTTAATTGTCATGAAAGGTTAAAAATGTTTAAATCAAGTGTTCTATCTAGAAAGGAATTGTATGGTTTTGATAATAGAAGGTATAACGTATGAAAATAGTTTTGAAAGAAAAAGCAAATTGTTATAAAAACCAGTTATTTCTGAATAAAAAACTTTATGAAAGTTGAAGGTTTATATAAGTTGTAGAAGATTTGTGCAGGTTGTAGAAAATTTGTACCAGGAAAAAAAGAATTTGAGCAGTCAGAATTTGGTTCTTGAAGAATTTTGAATTAGTCACCCCAGTTAACAATTCTATAATCTCCCCATTTATTGGGATAGCTCTTTCCTCCACCCTGACCATCTGGAGCTCAGAAACAGAGAAACAAAACTGACCCCTTGTCTTTCTATTCTCTATTCACCTCTCAGCCTGCCTCACCCAATCAGAAACTTTCTACTTGTGTGGGACCAACACCTATATGTGTCTTCCTACTAATTGGACAGAAACCTGTATCCTAATCTATCTCACCCAAATTATCAACCTAATCCCACCACAAGAGTCTCTTCCAATTCCTAGTACACTACCCATCAATCTAAAAACCAAACGAGCTATATAGGTGATTCCTCCTTTTGTTGATTCAAGATTTTCTGTAAAAATAGGTGTAGGAGCAGGGAGATTGGTCACTACCTTCTCTTATTCTCTCTCTCTCTCTCTCTCTCTCTCTCTAAATCCCAGTGAATTCATAATAAACAAACCAAGTAATGGAATCAGTGGTTTCACACAAACTGGGTGTCTTGGCTGTTGCCTTTTATTGTTCCACTCATTCTCCCATATTTCTAAATTTTGGACCCTGCCTCTTATGTTGGTTCACTACTTTCCACAGAACGGCATGCAGACATTCACCAATCAGAAAATTGAAAAAATTTACCAACCCTACACAACAACCCTAAAACCTGCCTTCACAAAACAAAAAAATCTGAAACCCTATATCAGCAAACCTATAAATTAACCCCTACTTTGTATTTTTTTTTGTATTTTTCTGAAGCTGGAAATGGGGAGAGACAGTCAGACAGACTCCCGCATGCGCCCAACTGGGATCCACCCTGCACGCCCACTAGTGGCAATGCTCTTCCCACCAGGGGGCGATGCTCTGCCCCTCTGGGGTGTCACTTTACCATGACCAGAGCCACTCTAGAGCCTGGGGCAGAGGCCAAGAAGCCATCCCCAGCGCCCGGGCCATCTTGCTCCAATGGAGCCTTGGCTGCGGAAGGGAAAGAGAGAGACAGAGAGGAAGGAGGGGGGGTGGAGAATCAAATGGGCTCCTCTCCTGTGTGCCCTGGCCGGGAATCGAACCCAGGTCCCCTGCACACCAGGCTGACGCTCTACCGCTGAGCCAACTGGCCAGGGCCAATTAACCCCTACTTTGAACAATAGTAAAAAAAATTTTGTTCTTGATGCTAGCACCAATTATAAGACCAATCCTTATTTTTGCCTAATTTTACTGCTTGCCCCCCCCTTTTTTTATCAAGTTCTGCAGGCCCAAATGGCAGATATCTCCAGAATTATCTTCAATCAAATGCTTTTACAACCCATACTCCAACTGCCCCAGGGAGAAGTCCATGAAGGAGGTTTCTGACTGGAGCAAGAAGTAGCTCCAGAAGATAGTCAGAGAGAAACCTCCTTTTTGAACCTCATACACTTTTCTTTTCCACACCTCTTTTCCTTTTTATTATACCACAGAGTTGAGAAATGATAGATATATGAATTTACTAAAACTTCCAACTGCACTTTAGTTATTCTGCCTGGCTACCTGACCTCACCCTGAGTTACTGGACAATTGCCCCTGAGGCAGAAGAGTTCCAGGATGCTGGCCAAACACCTCAAGGGAAGCATTCCATGAAGCCAAAACCGTAAAACCACAGAAGGGAACATACTAAAACTTCTGACTTAATACTTGTTCAAGGCTCTCCCAAGCCCTATAAAATTCACCTTGTAGTGTGGTACCAGTGCCCTTCTCCCTGGAAAAGTGCCTGGAACGGTTGCTTTCTTCCTTTTAATAAAGCCTCTTACTCTGGTCTTTTCTGGATTCTTACATTTTGTACATCAGAATCAAAGTTGAAAACGAGAGTTACATGAAATTGATTTGTGATAGATTAGGGAGGCTGAGAACAAGAGTGCAAAAGTCAGAAATCTGTGGCACTGATGAAAAGTAAAAATGTATATACTGAAAATTTTTTTATGTGGGCAGGAACAAGATAACTAACAAGAACCATGATAATAACAACAATGGGGGTGGCTGGCTTCTGCTCTGCTGATATGCTTGCTCTCAAGAATACAGAAAAAATTACCCTTATATTTCAAAGACATGCTATTGTTAGATAGGATAGACAGGCATCAGGGCAGGAAAAAGGGAGGGGAAACAGAGGGGGTTTTATCTCATCCACTGAAGGAAGAGGGGGTCAGCAGTCACACTGTCTGCCAGAAAAAAATCACCAAATATCCAAACGGCCTTGAAATACTGTATGTTAGTCAGAGTATCAGTGAAAGGCAACCTTGGAATTTAAAAAGTATATGATCTCTAAGATCCCAACAGGTAGTGGTGCTTAGATGAGTTGATTTACCCATTCGTGTCTTGTGCAAAGTGCACAGCTTTGCTTAAGAAACTGCTTGCTTTGCTTGAACACTGCAACCTATTTTCTGCCTGAATTCATTCTCACCTGAGAAGGCCTCTTGGACCTGAGTTTTCTCTGGTGCCATTATCAGGTACATTACTGTATATGCAAAAGACAACAGACAGGCTCACATAAAGTAAGCCTTTGACCTTTGTTAGAGAAAAATACCTCTCTATACATGACTACCCTCCACAAACTGCTTGCTTTTAGTTAGAAAGTTTTAATTTTAGACCATCCTGTGTGGTTATTTTAGATGAGTTTGTAAGGCTGCTATGCAAGCCTCCCCAGAGCTTGTCAGGTTCACCATGTGGCCCTTTTTTTGTCCATGTCCTCCTCAGAGGACGCTGGCTTCCTAGAGATGTACTCCCCTGTCACAGTAGATCCCAAGCTTTACGTAGATCAGGGATCCCTGATTTGACTTCCCTGTGAAGTGTGACACTTCTGCTTAACAGCAAGGCTGGGAGCCTCTTTGAGACTACTCTTGAGGTGGCTATGTGGATTCTACTTATTGGTACTGAGACCAATCACCACCAGAGGAAAGACATGACCAACACAAAAGTTAATTGTGAGAATCAAACACGCAGTTCATTACTCACAGATCATATGGCATACCTGTGTACAGCTTACTAGGGCACCATCAGTGTGCTTATCTAGCTGGTCTTGTTTAGAGCGGCCAGCATGGACACTCCACATTCAGTGTTGGAGTCTGTTCGACTAACTGCAGCTGAGGACCCATTGTCTTTAGTACCCTTTGTGGCATACACCTTCTAACAGGTGTTAATCTCTGGATTATCATATAAAGCCACTTTTGAGAATTTTCTTACAGGAAGCTTTTTTTTTTGTTAATCTACAGAATTGTCACATTAAGCCACATTTAGGAAGTTCCTTGCAGAGAGCTCTTTTTATCTATATATAATTTTACACACACATACTAACTGGGCCCTGAGCTAAGAGCATGGTTTTGCTTATCACATTCCTGTACACTAGATTAGATCCCACCCAGTGGGTGTAGCTTATTCACTTACCTTAGTAGCTTTTAATATATATCTTCTATAGTTTCTATATTTCTATGTATTTAATAAGTATAACATTATATTATTGTAACATTCTTTACCTTGATCCCTGTGAGCTAAAAGTTTTCTGGATTCTCATCAGTTTTCTGTTGTTGTTGTGACACCTTAGTTGTTCATTGATTGCTTTCTCATATGTGCCTTGATCATGGGCCTTCAGCAGACTGAGTAACCCCTTGCTCGAGCCAGCAACCTTGGGTCCAAACTGGTGAGCTTTTGCTCAAACCAGATAAGCCCACACTCAAGCTGGCGACCTCAAGGTCTTGAACCTGGTTCCTCTGCATCCCAGTCTGATACTCTATCTACTGTCCCACCACCTGGTCAGGCAGTTTTCTGGATTTTTATGCTTATTCAGTAATATTTGTTGTGTTTGTGTTAGCAGGAAGGTAGATATGGATGGGGAAACAGAGAGAAGAGAGTTTTACACTATATTTTATGGAAATTGGAATGAGTGCTCCAGAAAGAAGCCTCAGGGTTCCATTTAATCTAATCTGATAGAAGGCTCCAGGATTCATAGGCTTGATGGCACATTAAAGGAAACCATTGTGCCCTAAGAAGTTCATTGTCCCTTCAGCCCTCTGGCTAAGGTTTAGGAGGGGTTTCCCCAAGGCACTGCCACCAAGTGTTTTGGGGAAGCAAGAGAAAAATGGTTCCATTGTAGGAGAGGTAGCATGGAAGTCAAATGTGGGAGGAAAACTCTGGGAGTTACAGACCTGAGATGGTTTACAGCAAGAAAGGAAGTTTTTCCCTGCCCAAAAATACAAACATGGTCCTAACAGAGATCAGGGCTTTTTGTTAATTTGTTTGTTTGTTTGCCATTTCTTCTGCCTTTCTCCTGAGTGAAAAGTGTGAGGCACATTGCAGATTTATTACTCAATTTTTCCTAGGATTTTAATTATTTCATTGATTTGAGAGAGAGAGAGAGAGAGAGAGAGAGAGAGAAACATGCTCATTTCTTCACTTAGTTGTTCCATTTAGTTAGGTGCTCATTGGTTGTTCCTTTTAAGTGACAACAATGGGGCTCACACCTGTCACTTTGGTGTTTGGTACAATGCTGTATGCACTGAGCTACATGGCCAGTGCCCCATAGGCTTTTTTTAATGTAGTATTTTAATCATTCATTTGAAGTTATTTTATATTTCCAATCGTGATGTGTTTGGGGGGGTTATTTAGATAATGTCACATATTCCTTAAAGCATAAGGAGCTCGTGTGTCTATTTTATTAATATTTTTAGCCTGACTAGGCAGTGGAACAGTGGATAGAGCACCATACTAAAATGCAGAGGACCCAGGTTTCAAACCTTGAGGTCCCCAGCTTGAGTGCAGGCTCATCTGGCTTGAGCAGGAGCTCAGCAGCTTGATTGCAGGGTTACTGGCTTGAGCGTGGAATCATAGACATGACCCAATGGTTGCTGGCTTGAGAACAAAGGTCACTGGCTTAAAGCCCAAGGTCAATAGCTTGAGCAAGGGGCCACTTGCTTTGATGTCAAGGCCCCCAGTAAAGGCCCATATGAGAAAAAAGATCAATCAATGAACAACTAAGGTGCTGCAATGATAATTTTTTTACAGAGATAAAGAGTGAGTCAGAGAGAGGGATATACAGGGACAGACAGACAGGAATGGAGAGAGATGAGATGCATCAATCAGTTTTTCATTGCACGTTGCAACACCTTAGTTGTTCATTGATTGCTTTCTCATATGTGCCTTGACCGCGGGCCTTCAGCAGACCAAGTAACCCCTTGCTGAAGCCAGGGACCTTGGGTTCAAGCTGGTGGGCATTTTGCTCAAACCAGATTAGCCCACGCTCAAACTGGCGACCTCAGGGTCTCAAATCTGGGTCCTCTGCATCCCAGTATGATGCTCTATCGACTGCACCACCCCCTGGTCAGGCTGCAATGATAAATTGATTCTTCTTGTCTCTCTGTCTTTCTACCTGCCTGTCCCTCTCTGTCTCCCTCTCAGCCTTTATTTTAGGTTAATGGCCCTAAAAACCAAACACATTTTATATTTTTTCAAAACTGAAAGCTTGTTGGATATTGCTTTCTGTTGCTTTGTGGTCCCTTTTCAATATGTTTGAAGTGTGCTACTCTGTTGTCACTCTGTGCCCATGGTACAATCACATTTTTGTTAACATGAAGACTCCAAGGAACAGCTTGTTGACACCTTACCTTATTTCTTGAGTTTAATAGGTTTTTTGTTTCCCAACAAAAAGCATTCTGTCAGGTTTGTCACATGTTCTCAAATTAGCTGTATGTTATCTGTGTCACTGTTTTTTTTATGAAGTGAGAAGCAGGGGGAGCCAGAGAGATAGACTTCTGCATGTTCCCAACTGGGATTCACCCAGCATGTTCACTGGGGGCCAATGCTCTGCTCATCTGGGTTGTTGCTCAGCTGCAACCAGAGCCATTCTAGTATCTTAGGTGGAGGCCATGGAGCTGTCCTCAGAAGCCAGGCCAACTCTGCTCCAATGGAGCCTAGGCTGCAAGAGGGGAACAGACAGAGAGGAAGGAAAAGGGAAAAAGTGGAGAAGCAGATGCTCAATTCTCCTGAGTGTCCTGAGCAGGAATTGAATCCAGGACTTTCATATGCCCAGTCAACATTCTACTTCTTAGCCAACTGGCCAGGACCTGTCCATGTAATCTATAAGAATTCAAGATTCTGGCCTGACCAGGCAGTGTCACAGTCGATAAAGTGTTGAACTGGGATGCAGAGGACCCAGGTTTGAGACCCTGAGTTTGCCAGCTTGAGCACGGGCTCATCTAATTTGAGCAAAGCTCACCAGCTTGGACCCAAGGTCACTTTCTCAAGCAAGGGGTCACTTGCTCTGCTGAAGGCACATATGAGAAAGCAATCAATGAACAACTAAGATGTCACAATAAAAAAACTGATAATTGATGCTTCTCATCTCTCTCCATTTCTGTCTGTCTGTCCCTGTCTGTCCCTCTTTCTGACTCTCTCTCTGTCACTAAAAAAAAATGTAAAAAAAGAAGAATTCAAGATTCTGGCCTAACCTGTGGTGGCATAGTGAATAAAGTATCGATTTGAAACATTGAGGTTGCTGGTTTAAAATTCTAGGGTTGCCTGGTAAATGCACACATGGAAGGCAAGTACTCTGAGGTGATGCTTCCTACTTTTTCTCCCTTTCTTTTTGTCTTCTCACATTTCTCATAATCAATCCATAATTTTTTCCCCAAAAATCTAAAATTCTGTTAGTAAGGTTTTTATTTTTTTTAATTTATTTATTTCAGAGAGGAGAGGGAGAGACAGAGAGAGAGAGAAAGAGAGAGAGAGAGAGAGAAGAGACAGAGAGAGAGAAGGGGGGAGAAGCTGGAAGCATCAACTCTCATATGTGCCTTGACCAGGCATGCCCAGGTTTTTGAATTGGAGACCTCAGCATTTCTAGGTTGATGCTTTATCAACTGCGCCACCACAGGTAAGGCCTAGTAAGGTTTTTGAAATGTCCTATATATGCAATATAATCTCATTGTCCTATATTCTTGGGAATGTGAATTTCCCTTGAGCATGTATTATATGTTTAATAACTCTTGTCCATCACATTATTTCACCTGATTATTAGCCCAGCTGCTAGAACTTTCAAGGTATGAGGATATTTTTAAATTTCATTGCCCACAGTGTTGATGAAATGTCTTGTGATATGAATGGTTGGGCACTAACTCCTGGAGAGTCGTGTGCAGCTGAGATCATGGACATGTGTCAGGTAAGGGTAAGCATTATTTCTGTTTCCTCTGTCAGTTTCTCAGTTTATTTTGGGGGGTTATGGTACAATGTGGTAGTGCTGTGAGTTATGTTTCTCTCTTCTACATTTACACTGGTAGTGAAATATATATCTTAGCTTCCTGTTTGAACTTAGGGAGCTTTGATATTTTCTTTATAGAGTCCAGGCTCTGTTTGCATTGTAAGTATCAGATTCAGCTCCTGCATCTGTTTGCAGAAAGTGGGCTCAGGCACTTAGTTCCATGTCTGAAGTTTCGTCATGGGGTCTTGGTTACAGATCTCCAGGGTCTGTGGCCAAATCTGTTTTTTGCTTTGCATTCAGTGTCTGAGGTCCCTTTCCTGTAGCCACATATCCAAATTTCAGTGTAAGGCCAGTAAGGAGCTACAGTTCTAGGGCATGACTTATAAACTCTGGTGTCCAAGGTACTATATCAGTTTTTGTCATTGGTGCTTCCTTGTCTCAGTTGGTTCTGTAGATCAGTGTTTGGAGTTCAGTGCCAAGTCCTCTTTTTGGTTTGGAAGTCAGTCCAGTGCTCAGCTTCAGTCTTCTAGATTCCTTCGGGTCCTGATTCTGTCTAATGTTTCTCTGTTCATTAATGGTTGTTATGTTCACATTGGCAGGAACGTACATACTAATGGGGAAAGAGAACAAAGTGAATTGGAGTTTTTATTCTATTAAATAGAATATGTGGACTCTGGCCACTTGGCTCAGTGGTAGAACATCAGCTCTATGTGTGTAAATCCTGCATTTGATTCCTGACCAGGGCACACAGGAGAAGTGCCCATCTCCTTCTCCACCCTTCCCCTTTTTTTTCTCACTCTCTCTCTCTCTTCCCATACAACAGAAGAGGTTCTCATGGAGAAAAATTGGCCTGCATGTTGAGGATGTCTTCAGTTGTAATGGAGAATTGCCCCAGATGAGCAGAGCATTGCCCCCTAGTGGCCTTGTTAGGTGGATTCTGTTTTCTGGCATTTGGGAGTATATTTCTCTGCCTCCTCGTTTTTATTTCAGAAACAAAAAAACAAAAAACATACAAACAAAAAATGAAATTGGTGTTTCAAGGAGAAGCCTCAGGGTTTTATTTATTTTAATTTGACAGAAGGCTTCAGTATTCATAGGCTTGATGGCACATTAGAAGAACCCATTGTGTCCTGAAAAGTTCATTATCCCTTCAGCCCTCTGGCTCAGGTTTTGGAGGAGTTTCTTTAAGGCACTGCCAGCCAGCTGAGAGGGAAAAAAAAGATAAAAAAAATGTTTCATTGTAGGAAAGGCACCATGTAAGTAAAAAATGGGTGGGAAAAACTGAGGTTCAGAATACAGAGTGTTTTTGGACAATGAATGCTGTCCCTCCCAGCTGAAGAATAGAAATATGGTCCTAATAGAAATCTGGGCCTTTAAATTGTCATTTTATTCTGCCCTCCTGCTGAGAGAAACACAGTGGCCATGATGTGGATTCATCACTCCACTTTTCATTGGTTTTCCCAATTTATCCATTCATTTAAGACACACAGAAAGAAGTATTCAATCATTGCTCCACTTAGTTGTTTGATTTAGTTATGTGTTTATTGGTTGCTCCTTTTAGGTGATGACAATGAGGCTCACACCTGTAACCTTGGCATTTGGAAAAATGCCATCTGCACTGAGCTACATGGCCAATGCCCCATAGGGTTTTTTAATGTATAATCTTAATTATCATTCAATTGAAGATATTTTTAATTTTTAATTGTGATGCACTTGGTGTGTTATTTAGAAAATGTTATTTATACCTTAAATTATAAGGACCTCATAGGTCTCTGTCATTAGTGTTTTTTTAGGTTCATGGCCATGACAGCAAGACATACACTTTATGTTTTTCAAACCATGAAGCTTGTTGAAAGTTGTTTTCTGTTGCTTTGTCATCTCTTTAAATATATGTGAAGTGTGCTTCTCTGTTACCTTGTGCACATGCCAGTCTCAGAAGAGCACTTAAGTACAAGTACCTTAGTGTGAGACATGAAGACTTCATGGAGCAGCTTATTGACCCCCATTATGTCCAATAAGTTTTGGGGTTTTTCAACAAAATGTAATCTGTAATAAGTGTCACATGTTCTCAAATTAGCTGCATGTTATTTATGCCATCTTTGTGAATATATAATTCTGGCCTGACCTGTGGGGGTGCAGTGGATAGAGCATCAAATAGGAATGCTGGGGTTGCCAGTTTGAAACTTGAGGCTTGATGGGTTAAGGCACTTATGATAGGCACCTCCTCTGAGGTGATGTTTCCACTTCTTGTTGTTTTCTGTATCTCTGCTATGTCTTTTTTCTAAGATCAATGAATACATTTTTTTCAAAAAAATACATTCTGTTATTCAGTTTTGCAAAGTGTTCTTTTTTTTCAGAGACAGAGAGAGAGTCAAAGAAAGGGATAAATAGGAACAGACAGACAGAAACGGAGAGAGATGAGAAGCATCAATCATTAGTTTTTTGTTGAGGATATTTTTAAATTTTATTCCTCACAGTGTTGGTGAGTTGGCCTTGACATGAATGGCTGGGGCATTAACTCCTAGAGAGTCATGCAGCTGAGATCACAGACATGTGTAAGTAAGAGTAAGCATTATTACTGTTCCCTCTGTCTGTTACTTGGCTTATTTTTGTGGGGTTTGGTAGAATGTGGTAGGGCTGCTGGTGATGTTTCTTTATTCTACATTTACATTGGTAATGGAATACGTTTTGAAGGTCACTGCTTGCACTTAGGGGGTCTTGAGAAGTTTTTTATGGAGTCCTGGCTCTGTTTGCATTGTGAATGTCAGGTTCAGCTCCTGCATCTTTCATTTAGCAGGTGCAGTTTTTTGTTTAGCTTTTTGTCTGAAGTTTGGTTATAGGGTTGGGTACATATCAGGAGTCTGTCTCCAGGATTTGCTGTTGAATCTATATTCTGCTGTGCACCTGGTGACCCCTTGCATGTAGCCTCGTTTCTGAGTTCCAGTGTGGGGCATTATGTACAGACTCTGATGTTCAAGGTGCCGTGTCAGTTTCTGGCATTGTTGTGTCCCAGTCTTGGTGGGGTCTGTAGAGCAGTGTTTGGTGTTCAGTGCCAAGTCCTCTTTTTGATTAGACAGTTTTCCAGAGCTCAGTAGGAATTGTTTATGGTCTATGGGTCCTTGATTTGTCTAAGGACTGTGGGATATGTTCAGTAATAATGTTGGATGGGGAAACAGAGCAAAACAAATGGTATATTCTAGTCTTGAAAACTCAGGATACCTGCTCCAGGGAGAAGTCTCAAGTTTCCATTTAGTCAAATCTGATAGAAGCCTCCAATATTCATATGCTTGATGGCACATTAGAGTAGTTTATTGTGTTCTGAGATGTTCATCATCATCTCAGCCCTCTGGTTCAGGTTTGGGAGGAGTTTCCCACGGCACTGCCAGTCATGTCTTTTGGGGAAGTGAGAGGGAAATGGTTCCATTCCAGGAGAGGCAACAGGGGAGACAGAAATGTGCAGGAAACACTGTGAGGTGCAGAATTAGATTGTTGATGGTAAAAAAGTAGTCTTTTCTAGGTGAAAAATAGCAATATGCTCGGAAGGGATATCTGCATTTTTTTAATTTGTCTCTCTTTTCTTTGTTTTCTGCCTTTATGTTAAAAGAAATGCACTATGTATGTTGCAGTTCTATCAAAGATTTTTTCATTAAATTTTTACATTTTTTACATTGATTTGAGAAAGGGAGAAGCATAAAATCATCACTTGGTCACTTCTCTTAGGTGCTGTGACCTGTGACAAAACTTAAAACCTTGGCACACAAGGGGGACACTCCATGCACTGAGCCATCTGGTCAGGACACCATAGGTTTTTTAAAAATTATTCTGCTTCAGTAAATAAAATTATTTTAGAATTCTAATTACCATGTATGTTACAGGTTATTTAAAATTGAATTTTATAAGTGTAAGTAAAAGGACTTCCTGGTTTATCTGATAATAAGGATTTCAAGGTCAGCGGTCATGAGAGGTGGAAACAGGTTATATAATTCCAAATCTTTAAAGTTTGTTGTCACTTGCTTTATAGTGCAATATGGTCCCATTAAATATGTCCCCAGTCTGTGTTTCTGCTGTTAGGTCATGTGCATCTTGGGAACAATGCCTTGGTGGCAGTTAGGAGAAACAGGGGTGGGTACAGTGCATTTACTGTCAGTGGTTGTATTGCAGGAATCAAAGGAGGACAAAAATGCCCAGAAAACTTGATGAAAAAACTAGGATTTATTTAGCTGGTGGAGTAGCATGATCCCCAAAGAGAAAAGCAAATGTGTGCTCCAAAAAGTTATATTTTTACATCTTATATACCTTTTACAGAATACAAATTATGTCACTCTCATGACTCCAGGATGGGAGGGTGAATTTAGGTGGAATCAGAAGGTAAGTGTTGGAATTTTTAATTAAGGTATGTAAACATGATTTCTTAAAAGCTTTTGAAAAAAGAAAAAGGGGTTTTCAGATAAGTTCTATCTTTTTTGCTCTGTGTAGCAAGTGGCCCCAGGCACCTTTACAGAGAACTATAGAAAGTAGTTAATCTAGAACTGTCTGACTCAGTTACCCATGCAGGCTCCCTTCTCTTGCATTCTTCTTGATATTTTCTGAGGGGAAAGGATATGCCCCTTTCCTCAGTTGATCCACTTACCTGCTTATGTTAAGTAAGTTTTCTATCTCTACTGGTTTTCTTTTTTTAATGGTAATCTATTGATTGTGAAAGGTATTTTCTATCTTTAAATGAGAGAGTTGGAAAAAATCCATGGCTATGTCCTGGCCAGGAAGCTTAGTTAGTAAATGCATCATTCTGATACATCAAAGTTATAGACTTAATCGTTAGTCAGAGGACATCTAAGAATTAATGAATGCATGAGAACATTGGTACTGTCATATTTGAACTTTAGCAGTTCTAACAGATGTGAGTGTTATAATATAGTAGTCTGAGCTTGCCATTTTCTAACGATGCATCAGACATTTTTAAAAAAATGTGAGGTTAGAAAACTGGGTTTGTTTTATACAGTCATCGTAGATTTTTTTACTTGCATTTCTGGTTTATTCGCATTTGGTATCATTTACTCAAACTTTGAGCGCCCCAAATAAAGTGTGTCTTATACAGGGAAGCTTTTTATACATGGGGAAATATGGTATTTACAACCTTTCCATTTATTCCCTCTTGGGGTGAGTTTTTGTAAAATAAATTTATTCTTCTATGCAATTTAAGCTGCAAAAACAACAACAAAAAACCATTCTCATTTTTTTATATATATTTATTTATGTTGGACGCCAGATAAAGTGGGAAAAGACAGATAGACAGTCAGAAACATCAATCTGTTTTTGTATGTGCCTGGACACAGGAGGAAACCTATAAAATTAGCATATGGGTGTGTTGCTTTAAATACTGAGCTCTCTGGTGAGAGCAAGCCATTGTCATTTGGTGAAAAAATTTACTAGAGAAAACCAGAGGTAATTAAAAAATAAAATGATAATCTAGTCTGTTGTGATGCGAACACCAGAAGAATTTATTTCCTCTTAAAATTCAAGGGCATAATCAGTATTTCTAATTGATTAGCCCAAAGTGATCCCTTTCCTAAAAAGGACTTTCACTTGTGCCTTGTCAGCAATCCAGTCTGAGAGACTTTCTAAGCTTTGGACATCATTAATTTAACTGAGCATTGGTCACTACATAGAATCTTGGTTCATTAGCTCACAGATCATTTCCCAGGGTCTTTGTTTCATTACTTTTATATTTTCTCCATTTTATATCTGAGAAAACCCATTGCTGAAAAACCAAGACTTATGTCTCAGCTCTGCCTTCTGAGAAACAGATATACTGAACCTCACCACAATAAATCATAACTGACACTAAAGATATTGCACTACCAAATTCAGTGCTTGTTAAACTTATGTTTATTTTATTTATCTCTTTCTGTCTACCCCATTAAAGTGTAGTATTTATAAAGACAGAAAGTAAGACTGTCTCATTCACTATAGGCAACCAGTGTCGAGTACAGTTTCTGGCAATTAATCAAATACAATGTGTTTCCTGAATGAACGAATAAATAGTCAATTGTATATGTACACAGATATCCACAAACACAGACACATTTGACACAGAGAGATATGCTCATGTGCAATGCTCATTTATGCACACAGATGTACACACACCCAATATACCTGAGTATATATACATACAGAAATATAATACGTACACAAAGAATATAAAAAGAAAATGTCCTAATATTAACAGTAGATATATCTGTATGAAAATTTGTTGTTGTTGTTTTTGAGATCATTTTTCCTGCTCTTATGCTATAAGAATACGTTTTTATAATAAAATAGCTGTTAAAATTCAACATTCTTGTCAAATCAAGGGAAATCCTATTTTACAACACGAAGTTGATTTATGTAAAAGAATTTCAAAAGACAGAAGTTAAGAGAGTAGAATGGGAAGTCATTGAGTGCACAGACATGAGTTCCTTGCACAGTGCCCAGTGTATGATGGGCACTTTCAAAGGCTTATTGAAAGCATGCCTGGAAGTAAAGAACAAAAATAAGTAGAACCGAGAGTTTTAGAAAACAAACCACTACGGATACACAAAACCTTTACAGAAATGGCAAATTGGAATAAACATTTATAGAAAATGCTCTGTACCAAGTTATTCCTTTGGACCTGTCTGAGGCTTGATTCCCTAGATTCACACGAGGTGGCAGCAGAGAAGCTCATGTAACAGAGAACATTATTGTATGTGCTATGGAGCAAGTTCCAGCCAAAATCAGAGGATTGAAATGATAACAAGTATAATTCTTGCTTTCACGTCATTTAACGTTGAAAGAAGTAGTAGCTGTAACTAGAAATTCGTTACATTTACAAGTTATAAAACTTTCTTATAGATAGCCTTGGATTCAACATTGATAGATAATGCACAACACCCAACTGATGTATTTATCCAGATAAACTGATCTGAGCTGTTATTTCCAAGGTGCACATGAGGTGGCAGCAGGGAAGTGCACTTAAAAAATTTTACCAAAGATAATCTTGTATATTCTTTCAAGCAAGTTTCTACTACTCTAACCTTAGAAATGATATAAAGCATGTTTCTTGTTGTCCTCACACTTAATAGAGTAAAAAGTAATACAAATTTTCTAAAAATTTCTTTTTTGAAGGTAAGAAAATTAACTTCTAAATAACCTCTTTCTGCTCAAAATCACAATTCAAGTTGCAAAATACCATAAAATTAATGGAAATAAAAACTATATAAGAAAACCTATAGCCTGACCGGGTGGTGGAGCAGTGGAAGGAGCATCGGACTGGGATGCGGAAGGACCCAGGTTCGAGACCCCGAGGTCGCCAGGCTCATCTGGCTTGAGTGAAGAGCTTGCCAGCTTGAACCCAAGGTCACTGGCTCGAGCAAGGGGTTACTTGGTCTGCTAAAGGCCCACGGTTAAGGCACATATGAGAAAGCAATCAATGAACAACTAAGGTGTTGCAACGAAAAACTGATGATTGATGCTTCTCATCTCTTTCTGTTCCTGTCTGTCTGTCCCTATCTCTGACTCTCTCTCTCTGTCCCTGTTAAAAAAAAAAAAACCTATAGAAAAATGTAGTGATGAATGTATTTTAGGGCAAGAAAACCTTAAAACACAGAGCCTCTCCCCCTGTACTAAGAACCAGGATACTAAATAAAATCCAGAGAAAGTAAAAAAAAAAAAACAATGTTCACACCTTGAGCAGGCAATGGTGCAGTGGTTACAGCAATTGACTGGAATGTGGTGGACTCAGGTTTGAGATCACAGGGGTGCCATCTTGAGCGTGGGCTCGTGTGGATTGAGCAAATCTCACCGTCTTGAGCCCAAGGTCGCTGTCTAAAGCAAGCAGTCACTCTATAAGATATAGCCCCCTGGTCAACACACATATGACACAGGAGTCAATGAACAAGTAAGGGGTCACAACAAAAAACTGATGATTGATCTGTGACCTGGCACATAATAAGAAATCTCTCTTTATCTACCTGTCCTTATCTATCCCTCTCTCTGACTCTCTTCTTGTCTCTGGAAAAATAAAAGAATAAATAAATGTTTCAAGAGACATTTGGTAGGTATATATCATATTTTCCCAGGAATAAAACTCATCTTTTTTGAAAAATGTGGGGTTACAAAGCTGGGTGCATCTTATACACTGGTTGTAGAATTTTTTACTTGCTTTTTTTGTTTATTCACTTTGCTATCATTTACTCAAACCTTGAGCTCCCAAATTAGGTGCCTCTTATACAGGGAATCTTCTTATACATGGGGAAATATGGTACTTTACAACATTACCATTTATTTCCTCTTGCGGTGAGATTTTGTAAAATATAATTTATTCCTCTAAGCAACTTAAGCTGCAAAAACAAAAATGAAAAAACCATTCTCATTTTTTCTTTCATATATTTATTCATGTTAGAGGCAGGACAAAGGGGGAAAAGACAGACAGACAGTCAGAAACATCAATCTGTTTTTGTATGTGCCTTGATGCAGGAGGAAACCTATGATATTAGCTTCTGGGTGTGTTGCTTTAAGTACTGAGCTCTCTGGTGAGAGCAAGCCACTGTCATTTGGTGAATAAATTTATTTATTGATTTTTTTTTTAGAGAGAGGGGATAGAGAGAAAGAGAGAAGGGGGAGGAGCAGGAAGCATCAACTCCCATATGTGCCTTGACCAGGTAAGCCCAGGGTTTTGAACCGGCAACCTCAGTGTTCCAGGTCGACGCTTTATCCCACTGCGCCACCACAGGTCAGGCTGGTGAATAAATTTACTACAGAAAACCAGAGGTAATTAAAGAATAACATGATAATCTAGTCTGTTGTGATACCAACACCAGAAGACTTTTATTTGCTCTTGAATTTCAAGTGCATAATCAGTATGTCCAATTGTTTAGCACAAAGTGACCCCTTTCATAACATGCTCTTTCTCTTGTGCCATGGCAGCAATCCAGACTGATAGATTTCCTAAACTTTGGACATCATTGATTTAACTGAGCATTGGTCACTACATAGAAGCTAGGTTCTTTTGCTCACAGAACACCTCCCAGGGTCTTTGTTTCAAAACTTCTGTATTTTCTCTGTTTTATACCTGAGAACACGCATTACTGAAAAACCGAGGCTTATGTCTCAGCTCTGACTTCTGAGAAACTGATATACTGAACCTCACCACAATAAATCATAACTGAAACCAAAGATATTGCACTACCAATTTAAGTGCTTGTTAAACTTATGTTTATTTTATTTATGTATATTTTTCTTTTTTGTCTACCCCATAAATTGTAGTATTTATAAAGACAGAAAGTGAGTCTGTCTCATTCACTACAGGCAACCAGTGTCGAGCACAGTCCCTGGCAATTAATCAAATAAAATAAATATTCCCTGAATGAACGAATAAATAGTCATTTGCATTTGTACACAGATATCCACAAATCACAGACTCTTTTGACACAGAAAGATATGCTCATGTGCAATGCACAGTTATGCACACAGATGTACACACACCCAATATACCTGAGTATATATACATACAGAGTTCCTAGCACAGTGCCTCTTATATGATGGACACTTTCAAATGCTTTATGAAAGTATGGCTGGAAGTAAAGAAGAAAAATAAGTTGAACCAAGAGATTTTCATAAAACAAACCACTAAGGACACGCAAAACCTTTAAAGAAACTGCAAATTGGAATCAACGTTTATAGAAAATACTCTTTACCAAACTATTCCTTTGGACCTGTACTGAGGCTCGATTCCCAAGATGCACACAAGGTGGCAGGAGAGAAGCACATGTAACAGAGACCATTTTTGTATTTGCTATGCAGCAAGTTCCAGTCAAAATCAGAAGATTGAAATGATACCAAGAATAATTCTTGCTTTCATGACAATTAACCTTGAAAGAAGTAGTAGCTGTAACTAGAAATTCATTATATCTACAAGTTATAAACTTTCTTATAGAAAGCCTTGTATTCAACATTGATAGATAACGCACAACACCCAACTGATGTATTTATCCAGATGAACTGATCTGAGCTGTTATTCCCAAGGTGCACACGAGGTGGCAGCAGGGAAGTGCATTTTTAAGGTAAGAAAATTAACTCCTAAATAACCCCCCCTTCAAAATCACAATTCAATTTACAAAATACCTTAAAATTAATGAAAATAAATCTACATAAGAAAACCTATTAAAAATGTAATGATGAAAATATTTTTGGCAAGAAAACCTTAAAATACACAGATTTTCACCAATAGTAAGAACCAGGATACTAAATAAAATCAAGAGAAAGTAAAGAAAAAAATGTTCACAGCCTGAGCAGGCGATGGTGCAGTGGATAGAGCATTTGACTTGAATGCGTAGGACTGAGTTTTGAGATCCCAAGAGTGCCAGCTTGAGCATGGGATCATGCAGTTTGAGCAAAGCTCACCACCTTGAGTTCAATGTTGCTGACTCAAGCCAGTGGTCACTCAATCATCTGTAGCCCCCTGTTCAAGGCACATATAAGACAGAAGTCAATGAATAACTAAGGTGTCACAACGAGAAACTGATGACTGATTTTTGATCTGCCACAGAATAAAAAAAACTCTTTACATTCCTGTGTGTCCCTATCTATCCGTCTCTCTGACTCTCTCCCTGTTTCTGTAAAAAAAAAAAAGATAAGAAATAAATAACAGGTTCACAGAGACATTCGGTGGCTGTAAAGCATATTTCCCTCATTTAAGACTCATTTTTTTTTTATAATTTTATTTTTTTAATGGGGTGACATCAATAAATCAGGATACATATATTCAAAGATAACAAGTCCAGGTTATCTTGTCGTTCAATTATGTTGCATACCCAACACCCAAAGTCAGATTGTCCTCTGTCACCTTCTATCTTGTTTTCTTTGTGCCCCTCCCACCCCCTATCCCTCTCCCATTCCCCCCTCCCCCCCCGTAACCACCACACTCTTATCAATGTCTCTTAGTTTCACTATTATGTCCCACCTACGTATGGAATAATACAGTTCCTGTTTTTTTCTGATTTACTTATTTCGCTTCGTATCATGTTATCAAGATCCCACCATTTTGCTGTAAATGTTCCGATGTCATCATTTCTTATGGCTGAGTAGTATTCCATAGTGTATATGTGCCACATCTTCTTTATCCAGTCATCTATTGATGGGCTTTTTGGTTGTTTCCATGTCCTGGCCACTGTGAACAATGCTGCAATAAACATGGGGCTGCATGTGTCTTTACGTATCAATGTTTCTGAGTTTTGGGGATATATACCCAGTAGAGGGATTGCTGGGTCATAAGGTAGTTCTATTTTCAGTTTTTTGAGGAACCACCATACTTTCTTCCATAATGGTTGTACTACTTTACATTCCCACCAACAGTGGATGAGGGTTCCTTTTTCTCCACAGCCTCTCCAACATTTGCTATTACCTGACTTGCTAATAACAGCTAATCGAACAGGTGTGAGGTGGTATCTCATTGCCGTTTTGATTTGCATTTCTCTAATAGCTAAAGAAGATGAGCATCTTTTCATATATCTGTTGGCCATTTGTATTTCTTCCTGGGAGAAGTGTCTATTCATATCCTCTTCCCATTTTTTTATTGGATTGTTTGTTTGTTTGTTGTTGAGTTTTATGAGTTCTTTGTATATTTTGGATATTAGGCCCTTATCTGAGCTGTTGTTTGAAAATATCATTTCCCATTTAGTTGGCTTTCTGTTTATTTTGTTATCAGTTTCTCCTTGCTGAGCAAAAACTTCTTAGTCTGATGTAGTCCCATTCATTAATTTTTGCCTTCACTTCTCTTGCCATTGGAGTCAAATTCATAAAATGCTCTTTAAAACCCAGGTCCATGAGTTGAGTACCTATGTCTTCTTCTATGTACTTAATTGTTTCAGGTCTTATGTTTAGATCTTTGATCCATTTTGAGTTAATTTTTGTACAGGGGGAGAGACTGTAGTCCAGTTTCATTCTTTTGCATGTGGCTTTCCAGTTTTCCCAGCACCATTTATTGAAGAGGCTTTCTTTTCTCCATTGTGTGTTGTTGGCCCCTTTATCAAAAATTATTTGACTATATATATGTGGTTTTATTTCTGGACTTTCTATTCTGTTCCATTGGTCTGAGTGTCTATTTTTCTGCCAATACCATGCTGTTTTGATTGTCGTGGCCCTATAATAGAGTTTGAAGTCAGGTATTGTTATGCCCCCAGCTTCATTCTTTTTCTTTAGGATTGCTTTGGCTATTCGGGGTTTTTTATAGTTCCATATAAATCTGATGATTTTTTGCTCTATTTCTTTAAAAAATGTCATTGGAATTTTGATGGGAATTGCATTAAATTTGTATATTGCTTTGGGTAATATAGCCATCTTGATTATATTTATTCTTCCTAGCCAAGAACAAGGTATATTCTTCCATCTCATTATATCTTTTTCGATTTCCCTTAACAATGGTTTATAGTTTTCATTATATAAGTCCTTTACATTCTTTGTTATGTTTATTCCTAAGTATTTTATTTTTTTTGTTGCAATCGTGAAGGGGATTATTCTTTTGAGTTCCTTCTCAGTTGTTTCATTGTTGGCATATAGAAAGGCTATTGACTTCTGTATGTTAATTTTGTATCCTGCGACCTTACTGTATTGGCTTATTGTTTCTAGTAGTCTTTTTGTGGATTCTTTGGGGTTTTCGATGTATAGGATCATATCATCTGCAAAAAGTGATACCTTTACTTCTTCTTTTCCGATATGGATGCCTTTTATTTCTTTGTCTTGTCTGATTGCTCTGGCTAGAACCTCTAGTACCACATTAAATAAGAGTGGAGAGAGTGGACAACCCTGTCTTGTTCCTGATTTAAGGGGGAAAGCCTTCAGTTTAGTGCCATTTAATATGATGTTAGCTGATGGTTTATCATATATGGCCTTTATCATGTTGAGATATTTTCCTTCTATACCCATTTTGTTGAGAGTCTTAAACATAAAATTGTGTTGTATTTTATCAAAAGCCTTTTCTGCGTCTATTGATAAGATCATGTGGTTTTTGTTCTTTGTTTTGTTGATATGGTGTATTACATTAACCGTTTTACGTATGTTGAACCATCCTTGAGATTCTGGGATGAATCCCACTTGATCATGATGTATTATTTTTTTAATATGTTGTTGTATTCGATTTGCTAGTATTTTGTTTAGTATTTTAGCATCTGTATTCATTAGAGATATTGGTCTGTAGTTTTCTTTTTTTGTGCCATCCTTGCCTGGTTTTGGGATGAGGGTTATGTTGGCCTCATAAAATGTGTTTGGAAGTATTGCTTCTTCTTCAATTTTTTGGAAGACTTTGAGTAGAATAGGAACCAAGTCTTCTTTGAATGTTTGATAAAATTCGCTGGTATAGCCGTCAGGGCCTGGACTTTTATTTTTGGGGAGGTTTTTAATGGTTTTTTCTATTTCTTCTCTACTGATAGGTCTGTTTAGGCTTTCTGCTTCTTCTTGACTCAGTCTAGGAAGGTTGTATTGTTCTAGGAATTTATCCATTTCTTCTAGGTTGTTGAATTTAGTGGCATAAAGTTTTTCATAGTATTCTACAATAATTCTTTGTATATCTACGGTGTCCGTGGTGATTTCTCCTCTTTCATTTTGGATTTTGTTTATATGAGTTCTTTCTCTTTTTTCCTTGGTAAGTCTTGCCAAGGGTTTGTCAATTTTGTTGATCTTTTCAAAGAACCAGCTCCTTGTTCTATTAATTTTTTCTATAGTTTTTCTGTTCTCTAATTCATTTATTTCTGCTCTGAGTTTTATTATCTCCTTTCTTCGGCTGGTTTTGGGTTGTCTTTGTTCTTCTTTTTCTAGTTCCTTAAGGTGTGAAGTTAAGTGGTTCACTTGGGCTCTCTCTGTTTGTTCATATATGCCTGAAGCGATATGAACTTCCCTCTTATCACTGCTTTTGCTGCATCCCATAGATTCTGATATGTCGTATTGTCATTTTCATTAGTCTGTATATATCTTTTGATCTCTGCACTTATTTCTTCTTTGACCCATTCATTTTTTAAAAGTATGTTGTTTAGTTTCCACATTTTTGTGGGATTTTTTTCCTCTTTTTTGCAGTTGAATTCTAGTTTCAAGGCTTTATGATCAGAAAATATGCTTGGTACAACTTCAATTTTTCTGAATTTGCTGATATTGTTTTTGTGGCCCAACATATGGTCAATTCTTGAGAATGATCCATGTACACTAGAGAAAAATGTATACTCAGTCACTTTGGGATGAAATGTCCTGTAGATGTCTATCATATCCAGGTGCTCTAGTGTTTTGTTTAAGGCCACTATGTCTTTGTTGATTCTCTGTTTGGATGACCGATCTAGAGCCGTCAGCGGTGTATTGAGGTCTCCAAGTATGATTGTATTTTTGTCAGTTTTTGTTTTAAGATCAATAAGTAGCTGTCTTATATATTTTGGTGCTCCTTGGTTTGGTGCATATATATTAAGAATTGTTATGTCTTCTTGATTCAGTGTCCCCTTAGCCATTATGAAATGGCCATTTTTGTCTCTAAGTACTTTTCCTGTCTTGTAGTCAGCATTATCTGATATGAGTATTGCTACACCTGCTTTTTTTTGGATGTTATTTGTTTGGAGTATTGTTTTCCAGCCTTTCACTTTGAATTTGTTTTTATCCTTGTTACTTAGATGAGTTTCCTGTAGGCAGCATACAGTTGGATTTTCTTTTTTAATCCATTCTGCTACTCTGTGCCTTTTTATTGGTGAGTTTAATCCATTTACATTTAGTGTAATTATTGATACTTGTGAGTTCCCTATTGCCATTTTATATCTTGCTTTATGTTAGTTTTGCGTCTTGTTTGATCCTTCTCTTTCGTTTTTCTATCTTTTGTTTTTATTTGGTTGTATTCCATACATCTTTCCTCTGTTGCTATCTTTTTTATCTCATGTGCTTCTGTGGTGGTTTTTTCAATGGTGGTTACCTTTGAGTAATGAAAAGGGTCCCTACCCTGTTCATTGTAGCGAACTATTTTGTGAGTACTTTTGCACTCCATCGTCCTTTGCTACTGTTAATCTCCGTCTTCTCCCCCTCTTTCTTTTTGTTCTTGTCACAGTTTAAATTTGGTTTTATTGTGTTCTTCTTGGAGCTTTTACTTGTGGCTCTGTTTTTTTTTTGTTATTTGTATCTGATTGGAGAACCCCCTTTAGTAATTCCTGGAGTGGGGGTTTTCTGATGATAAATTCCCTCATCTTTTCTGTATCTGTGAATGTTTTTATTTCTCCTTCGTATTTGAAGGATAGCTTTGATGGGTATAGTATTCATGGCTGAAAGTTCCTCTCTTTCAGGACTTTAAATATTGGGGTCCACTCTCTTCTAGCTTGTAGAGTTTCTGCTGAGAAATCTGATGATCTCTGCCACTCTGTCCGGTAACACAAGCGGGCGCCCACTTCCGGGGCGCTTGGAGGAAACTCTCACTCACTGTCTGCAACCAGGATATCCGGCCAGCAGTCTCACGCTCTGAGTGAAACCCCCAACCACAGGGAAAAGTTGCAGCGTTAGAATTGAGTCTCGCTCCGTCCCCGTGTGCGGCTTTTGCAAGGCGCTGGGGCGGCCCGAGATTCTGCTTTGGCCCACACAAAGGCCCCTGACTCTGCCCCTCTGTGCGATAACACGGGCGCGCACTGCCGAGGCACTCGGAGGAATCGCTCACTCCTTATCTGCGCGCGCAAACCAGGATATGAGGCCGGCCGCGGTTCCCTCTGAGTGAAACAGCCTCCAGCACGGAAAATCTCCACCGTAGGAAGTAGTTCTCACTCCCTCCCGTGCGTGGCTTTACCAGGGCACTGGGGCTGCCCAGAGACTCTGCCCTCAGCCCACAGAAAGGCCTCTGACCCTGCCTCTCCGTGGGGCAACACGGGCACCCACTTCCGCGGCTTAGGAAGAAATCTCTCTTCCACTAACTGCGCACCGACCAGGAGACCGGGTAAAATGGCCGCTCCGCTTGTCTTTCTTTGTTTGGGTTTGGCGCGAGTGTTAGCTTGTATTGCCCGGGTTGCCACAGGATCAGATTTTCCTCGGCTTGGATCTCTGAGCCACAGCCTGGTTCGGCCGTTTTTGCTGCGGCGGCCTGGATCTATTCACCCCCTTTGCCCGCCTCAGTTTCTATATTCACAGTTACCAGAGAAAGCCGCCCTGTTTAGGTTAGTGAGGAAGGCAGAGCATTTCTTACTCCCTATTTCCTTCGGGGTTTGGTTATATATTTAGCCAATTTTTCACTCAATCATACCTTTGGGTGTATTGCGAAGAATCTGGAAGCTCCAAGTATAGGTTTTTCTGTTTCTGGTTGAAGATCTTGTTGAGTTTTGGGGGAGATTTATCGGTATCGCTTCCTACTCCGCCATTACTCTGACGTCATCTCGCCATGTTTGCATTTTTTTACTCTAAGACTCATTTTTTTTTGAAAAATGTGGGGTATGAAAACGGGGTGCATCTTATACAGTGGTTGTAGTATTTTTTACTTGCATTTTCTGTTTCTTTGTAGTTGTTATCATTTTCTCAAATTTTTTGCCCAAAAATGAAGGTGCATCTTCTACAGGGAGGCATATTATGCATGGGAAAATATGGTACTTTACAAACTTACTACCTATTTCCTCTTGTGGTGAGATTTTGAAAAATATAATTCATTCCTCTATGCAATTTAAGCTGCAAAAAACAGAAAAAAATAGCCATTGTCATTTTTTGTTTTATTTAATTATTAATGTTAGAGGGAGGCATTGGGGGGAAAAAGCAGATAGTAAGAAACATCAATCTGTTTATGGAGGTGCCTTAAACAGGGCCAATCTTATGATATTACTGTTTGGGTGTGATGCTCTAAATACTGAGCTCTCTGGTGTAAGCAAGCTATTGTCCCTTGAGGGACAAAATTACTTGAGAAAACCTGAGGCAATTAAGTAATAAAATAAAAATCGATTCTTCTGTGTTGAGAATACCAGAAGACTTTTATATGCTCTTGACAGTCAGGGGCATAAACAGTATTTCTGATTGTTGAGCACGAATTCACACCTTTCCTAACATGCACTTTTTCTTGTGCCATGGCAGCAGTCCAGACTGAGAAACCTCCTAAGCTTTGGTTTTCAGAAATTATCTGAGCTTCGTCAGCACTTACAAGTTAGGTTCTTTAAGTCACAGAACACCTCCAAGGATATTTGTTACATCACTTGTAAATTTTCTTAGTTATATAGCTGAGGTCACGCATTCCTGAAGAACCGAGACTTTTTTCTCAGCTCTGCCTTCTGAGAAACTGATATATTTAACCATGCCATGATCAGTCACAACTGGGAACAAAGGTATTGCACTACCAAATCCAGTGCTTGTCAGAACTTTTAATTTTTTTATGTATATTTTTCCTTCCTCTTTTTACTCCATGACAGTGTAATATCCATAAAGACAGAAAGTGAGTCTGTCCCATTCACTATTGGCAACCAGTGCCGAGCACAGTGCTTGGCATATAATAAAAATTCAATAAGTTTTTACTGGAAGAGTGAATAAATATTCATTTGCATATGTACACAAATATCCACAAATGACACACACTATTGAAACAGAGAGGTATGCTTATGTGCAATGCAAATCTATGCACACATTGGGTACACTCATCCAATGTACCTGAGTACATATACATAGAGAAATATAATTGGTACACAAAGAATATGGAAAGAAAATGGCATAACTTTAACAGTTGATATCTACGTATAAAAATTTTTTGTTTGGTTTTTATTATCATTTTTTGGTACTTCTGCTATAAGAGTACCATTTTTATAATAAAAAAGGTGTTAAACATATATACTTGTCAAATCAAAGGACAACATTTTTTACAATACATTAAGTAGATTTAAATGAAAGAAGTTCCAAAGACAGATGTAAAAATAGTAGAATGGGAAGGGACTGAGTGCAGAGACATGAGTTCTTAGCACAGTTCCTGGTATATGATGGGCACTTTCAAAGGCTTTATGAAAGCATGGCTGGAAGGAAAAAAGAAAAACAAGATGAAACGATACACTCCTAGAAAAACAACCACAAAGTATAAACAAAAACATTACAGAAAAGGCAAATTGGAATGCACGTTTGTAGACAATCCGCTCTACCATTCCTTTCCTTTGGATCTGTACTGAGGCGTGATTCCCAACATGCACACGAGGTGGCAGCAGAGAAGCACATGAAACAGAGACCATTATTGTATGTGCTATGCAGCAAGTCCCAGCCAACTTCAGAGGATTGAAATGATATCAAGTATATCTCTTGATTACACTACAGTTAATGTTGAAACAGGTAGCAAATGGTAACTAGAACTCCCGTATATTTACAAGTTATAAAAGTATCGTCTAGATAGTTTTGGATTCAATGTTGATAGATAACGCACAACACTCAGCTGCTGTATTTTTCAAGGTGAACTGCTGTGAGCTTTTATTCCCAAGGTTCACATGAGGTGGCAGCAGAGTAGCGCACTTTGAAAAATTTACCACAGACATTCCTGTATGTTCATTCAAGCAAGTTTTAACTATGTCAAACCTTTGAAATCATATAAAGCATGTTTCTTGTTGTCATTATACTTACTCTAGTAATCATTCATAGAAACTAACTAAAAAACCCTTTTTTATTTTTTTTTTATATTATATATATTTTTTAATTTTTTTTAATTTTTCTGCAGCTGGAAACAGGGAGAGAGAGTGAGACAGACTCCTGCATGTGCCCAACTGGGATCCACCTGGCACGACCACCCAGGGGCGATGCTCTGCCCACCAGGGGGCGATGCTCTGCTCCTCCGGGGTGTCGCTCTGTTGCAACCAGAGACACACTAGCAGCTGGGGCAGAGGCCAAGGAGACATCCCCTGCACCCGGGCCATCTTTGCTCCAATGAAGCCTTGGCTGAGGGAGGTGAAGAGAGAGACAGAGAGAAAGGAAAGGAGAATGGGTGGAGAAGCATATGGGCACTTCTCATGTGTGCCTTGGCCGGGAATCAAACTCGGGACTTCTGCATGCCAGGCCGATGCTCTACTACTGAGCCAAACAGCCAGGGCCAAAACCCTTTCTTGTTTAAGTTAAGAAATTCAATCCTAAATAACCCCCTGTCAAGCTCACAATTCAAGTTACAAAATACTTTAAAATTAATGAAAATAAAGACTACATAAAAAATCTATGGAAAATTGTAGTGATGGATATATTTTAGGGGAAAAAATCCTTAAAATACATGGTCTTTCCACTCATACTAAAAACCAGGATACTTAAAAAATACAAGGAATGTAAAAAAAAAATGTTCACAGAGTGACAAGGCAGTGGTACAGTGGATACAGCATTTGACTGGAATGCGCAGTACCCAGTTTTGAGATACCGAGGTCGCCAGCTTGAGAGTGGGCTCATCTTGTTTTAGCAAAGCTCAACAGCTGAGCCCAAGGTCGCTGGCTTGAGCAAGGGGTCACTTGTTCAGCTGTAGCCCCCTGGTCAAGGCACATATGAGAGAGCAGTCAATGAACAACAAAGGTGTCCCAAAGAAAAACTGATGATTGATCTGTGACATGGCACATAATAAAAACTTTCTCCATTTCTGTCTGTCTGTCCCTATCTATCCCTCTCTCTGACTCTCTCTATGTCTCTGTAAAAAGAAAATACAAAGAAAGAAATGTTCACAGAGACATTTGGAGGTTGTGTCCATATTTTCCTATATATAAAACTCATCATTTTAAAAAATGTGGGGTTTGAAAACTGGGTGCGTCTTATACAGTGGTTTTTAAATTTTTACTTGCATTTCCTGTTTCTTCGCATTTGTTATCATTTTCTCAAATTTTGTGCCCCAAATTAAGGTGCTTCTTATACAGGGAGGCTACTTTACATGAGGAAATATGGTACTTTACAACCTTACCACTTATTTTATTTTGGGGTAAGATTTTGAAAAACATAATTCATTCCTCTAAGCAATTTAAGCTGCAAAAACAAAAAAAAAGCAATTGTCATTTTTCTTTCATTTGCCTCTTAAGGTTAGAGGGAGGAAGAGGGGGGAAAACAGACAGACAGATAGTAAGAAATATCAATGTGTTTCTGTATGTGCCTAGACCCAGATCCAAACCTATGGCATTAGTGTATGGGTGTGATGCTCTATCTACTCAGCTATCTGGTAATAGGAAGCCATTATCTTTAGGGGAAAATAATTACTAAAGAAACCTGAGGTAATTAAAAAGAAAAATAATAAACTAGGCTGCTGTTGTTACAACACCAGAAGACTGTACTTTGCTCTTGACAGTCAGGGGCATAAACAATATTTCTGATTGTTTACCACGGTGTGATTTCTTTCCTAACATGCACTTTTCTCTTGTGCTGTTGCAGCATTCCAGACTGAGAAATCTCCTAAGCTTTGGACATCAGAATTTATCTGAGCCTGGGTCACCACTTACAAGCCAGGTTCTTTTGGTAACACAAAACCTCCCAGGGTCTTTGTTTCAGCACTTGAGAATTTTCTCAGTTTTATAGCTGAGAACATGCATTGCTGAAGAAGTGAGACTTATGTCTCAGCTCTGCCTTTCGAGAAACTGATATACTGAACGTCGTCTCGATCAATGAAACCTGGGAACAAGACATTGCCCTACCATATCCAGTGCTTTTCACAACTTATAATTATTTTATTTATGTATATATTTTTTCCTTTGTTTGTAGCATGACAGTCTATTTTTCATAGAGACAGAAAGTTATTCTGTCTCTTTCACTATAGGCAACCATTGTCATGCACAGCCTGGCACATAATAGAAATACAATAATTTTTTAATGAATGAAAGTAGAAATAGTAATTTGCATGCATACACAGGTATCCACAAATGATAGACACTGTGGACACAGAGAGATATGCTCATGTGCAATGCATATTTATGCACACAGATGTATGCACACCCAATGTACCTTAGAATGTGTAGATAGAGAAATATAATAGGTACACTAAGAATATGGAAAGATAATATCATAATATTAACAGTAGATATCTCTGTATGAAAATTTGTTGTTTCCTTTTCTTATAATTTTTTTTGCACTTGTAATAAGAATACAGTTTTTATAATAAAAAGTAGTTAGGCCCTGGCCGGTTGGCTCAGCGGTAGAACGTCGGCCAGGCGTGGGGGGGGAACCGGGTTCAATTCCCGGCCAGGGCACTTAGGAAAAGCGTCATTTGCTTCTCCACCCCCCTCCTTCCTCTCTGTCTCTCTCTTCCACTCCCCCATCCAAGGCTAGGTTGGAGCATATATGGCCCGGGCACAGGTGATGGCTCTTTGGCCTCTGCCCCAGGCGCTAGAGTGGCCCTGGTCGTGGCATAGCGATGCCCTGGAGGGTTAGAGCATTGCCCCCGGGTGGGCAGAGCATCGCCCCTGGTGGGCTTAACGGGTGGATCCCAGTCGGGCGCATGTGGGAGTCTGTCTGAATGTCTCTCCTCGTTTCCAGCTTTAGAAAAATACAAAAAAAGTATAACAAAATAAAATAAAAATGTAGTTAAATTGAATACACTTGTCAAATCAAAGCACATCCTATTTTACAATACATTAAGAAGATTTAAATAAAGGAGTTCAAAAGACAGAAGTAAAAATAGTAGAATGGGAAGACATTAGTGCAGCAACTACTCATGTAGTTCCTAGCAGAGTGCCTGGTATATGATGGGGACATTGAAAGATCTTATGAAAGCATTGCTGGAAGGAAAGAAAAAAAACAAGATGAACCGATAAATTCCCAGAAATCAAATCACTAAGAATACACAAAAATTTACAGAAATGGCAATTTGGAATCAACATTTTTAGACAATCCTCACTACCATTCCTAACCTTTGGATCTGTACTAAGGCGTGATTCCCAAGATGCACACAAGGTGGCAGCAGAGAAGCACATGTAAGAGCAACCATTATTGTATGTGCTATGCAGTAAGTTTCAGTTAACTTCAGAGGATTGAAATTACATCAGGTATGTCTATTGCTTTCAGAAGAGTTAACGTTGAAACAAGTAGCAAACAGTAACTAGAAATTCCTTATATTTACAAGTTATAAATTATCTTCTAAATAGTCTTGGTTTCAACATTGATAGATAACGCACAGCACCCAACTTTTGTATTTTTTCAGGTGAACTGCTCTGAATTGTTATTCCCAAGTTGAACACGAGGGGGCAGCAGAGAAGCGTATTTGGAAAACATTTTCCATAGGCAATCCTGTATATTCTTTCAAGCAAGTTTCAACTACCTCAAACCTTTGAAATCATATAAAGCATGTTTCTTGTTGTCATTACACGTACTCTAGAAATCAGAACTAAAAACTAACTGAAAAACTCTTCCTTTTTTAAGTTAAGAAATTCAGTCCTAAATAACCCCCGCTCAAAATGAAAATTCAAGTTACAAAATACTTTAACGTTAATGGAAAGAAAAACTACATAAGAAAACCTATGGAAAAATGTTGTGATGAATATATTTTAGTGCAAAAAAATCTTAAAATACAAAGCCTTTCCAACAATACTATGAAACAGGATACTAAACAAAATCCAGAGAAAGTAAAAGAAAAAACTTATCACAGCCTGAGGAGGCAGTGGCGCAATGGATAGAGCATTTACCTGGAATGCGAAGGACCCAGATTTGAAATCCCAAGGTCGCCAGCTTGAGCGTGGGATTATCTGGTTTGAGCAAAGCTCACCAGCTTTAGCCCAATGGGCTCACTACTCGAACAGGAGGTCACTCGGTAGCTGTAGTTCCCTGGTCAAGGCACAATGAGAAAGCAGTCAAGGAACAACTAAGTTGACACAACAAAAAACTGATGATTGATCTGTGACCTGGCACATAATAAAAAAAAAATCTTTACGTTCCTGTCTGTGTGTCCCTATCTATTCCTCTGTCTGACTCTCTCCCTGTCTCTGAAAAAAAAAAGAAAGAAAGAAATTAAATGTTTACAAAGACATTTGGTGGGTGTATATCATATTAACCCTCGTTTAAGACTCATCTTTTTTGAAAAATGTGCGCTTTGAAAACAGGGTGCGTCTTATACAGTGGTTGTAGTATTTTTTACTTGCATTTCCTGTTTCTTCACATTTTTTATCATTTCCTCAAATTATGTGCCCAAAAATGAAAGTGTGTCTTCTACAGGGAGACAGGTTATGCATGGGGAAATATGGTACTTTAAAACACTACTACCTATTTTTTTCTTGTGGTGAGATTTTAAAAAACATAATTCATTCCTCTATGCAATATAAGCTGCAAAAACAACAAAAAAGCCATTGTCATTCTTTCTTTTATTTAATTATTAATGGTAGAGGAAGGAAGTGTGTGTGGGGGAAACAGACAGATAGTCAGAAACATCAATCTGTTTTTCTATGTGCCTTGAAACAGGACCAAACCTATGATATTACAATATGGGTGAGATGCTCTAACTACTGAACTCTCTGGTGTAAGCAAGCCATTCTCTCTAGGGGGACAAAATTACTAGACAAACCTGAGGCAATTAAAAAATAAAATAATAATCTTGTCTGCTGTGGTGACAACATCAGAAGACTTTCCTAGGCTCTTGATAGTCAAGGGCATAAACAGTGATAAACAGTATTTCTGATTGTAGAGCACGCATTGATACCTTTCCTAACATGCAATTTTTCTTGTGCCGTGGCAGCAGTCCAGACTGAGAAACCTCCTAAGCTTTGGTTTTCAGAATTTATCTGAGCCTGGGTCAGCAATTACAAGTTAGGTTCTTTTCGTCACAGAACACCTCTCAGGTTCATTGTTTCATCACTTGTAAATTTTCTCAGTTTTATAGCTGATATCAAGGATTGGTGAAGAACCGAGACATATGTCTTAGGTCTTCCTTCTGAGAAACTGATATACTTAACCTTGCCACGATCAATCACAACTGGGACCATAGGTATTGCACTACCAAATACAGTGTTGGTCACAACTTTATTTTTTATGTATATTTTTCCTTCTTCTGTCTACTCCATGACAGGGTAATACGCATAGAGACAGAAAGTGAGTCTGTCTCATTCACTATAGGCAACCAGTGTCAAGGACAGTGCCTGGCATATAAAAAAATACAATAAGTTTTTACTGAAAAAGTGAATAGTCCTTTGCATACGTACACAGATATACACAAAGGACAGACACTATTGAAACAGAGAGGTGTGCTCATGTGCAATGCACATCTATGCACACTTTGGGTACATGCTCCCAATGTACATGAGTACATATACATAGGGAAATATAATTAGTACACAAAGAATATAAAGAGAAAATGGCATAAAGTTAACAGCTGATATCTATGTATGAAAATTTGTTGTTTTGTTTTTCTTATCAGTTTTTGCACTTCTGCAATAAGAATACCATTTTTATAATAAAATCTGTTTAAATGCAATATACATGTCACATCATATTTTAGAATACATTCCGTAGATTTCAATGACAGTAGTTAAGAAAAGAGATGTAAAAATAGTAGAATGGGAAGTTACTGAGTGAAGGGAAATGAGTTCTGAGCACAGTGCCTGGTATATGACGGGCACTTTCAAAGGCTTTATGAAAGCATGGCTACAAGAAAAGAAGAAAAACAAAATGAAATGGTAGATTCCCGAAAAACAAACCACTAAGGATACATACAAACTTCACAGAACCAGTTAATTGGAATGAATGATTGTAGACAATCTTATATACCAAAACTTTCCTTTAGACTTGTATTGAACCGTGATTCCCAAGATGCAAACGAGGTGGCAGCAGAGAAGCACATGTAACAGAGACCATTATTGTATGTGGTATGGAGCAATTTCCAGCCAACTTCAGAGGATTGAAATGATATCAAGTATATCTCTTGCTTTCACTACAGTTAACATTGAAACAGGTAGCAAACAGTAACTAAAACTCTTTTATTTTTACAAGTTATAAAAGTATCTTCTGGATAGCCTTGGATTCAACATTGATAGATAACGCACAACACCCAACTGCTGTATTTATCCAGGTGATCTGCTCTGAGCTGTTATTCCCAAGGAGCACCACAAGGTGGCAGCAGGGAAGCGCACTTGGAAAACATTTCCCACAGATCTTTTTGTGTGTTTTTTCAAGCATTTCAACTACCTCTAACATAAAAAATGATATAAAGCATGTTTTCTGTTGTCATTACACATAATATAGTAAACAGTAATAGAAATTAATGAAAATTCCGCCTTTCCATCCATACTAAGAAACAGGATACTAAATAAAATCCAGAGAAAGTAAAAGAAAAAAATATTTACAGCCTGAACAGGTGATGACGCAGGGGTTAAAGTATTTAACTGGAATGCACAGGACCCAGTTTTGAGATGCCAAGGGCGCCAGCTTGAGCGAGGGCTCCTGTAGTTTGAACAAAGCTCACCATCTTGAGCCCAAGGTTGCTGGCTCCAGCAAGTGGTCACTGGACAAGTTGTAGCCCCCTGGTCAAGGTACATATGAGACAGCAGTCAATGAAATCCTCAGGGGTCACAAAGAAAAACTGATGATTGATCTGTGTCCTAGCACATTATAAACACTTTCTCCATTTCTGTCTGTCTGTCCCTATCTATCCCTCTCTCTGACTCTCTCCCTGGCTCTGTAAAAAAAAAGAAAAAGAAAAACGAAATGTTCACAGATACATTTGAAGAGTGTATACCATATTTTCCCATGGATAAGACTCATATCTTTTGAAAAATGTGGGGTTAGAAATATTGGTGTGTCTTATACAGTGGTTGTAGAATTTTTTTACTTACATTTTTCATTTATTGGCATTTGTTAACATTTTCGTAAAATTTGTGCCCCAAAATTAAGGTGCATCTTACACAGGGAGGCTTCTTATACATGGGGAAATATGGTACTTTACAACCTTACCATTTATTTCCTATTGGAGTGAGATTTTGAAATACATAATTCATTCTTCAATGCAATTTAAGCTGCAAAAACAACAACAAAAAAGCCATTGTCATTTTTTCTTTATTTATTTATTTATTTATTTATTTATTTATTTATTTATTTATTTATTTTAGAGGCAAGATAAAGGGGGAAAAAGACAGACAGATAGTCAGAAACATCAATCTGTTTCTGTATATGCCTTGACACAGGAGCAAACCTATGACATTAGCGTATGGGTGTTTTGCTTTAACTACTGAGTTGCCTGGTGAGAGCAAGCCATTGTCTTTTGGGGAAAAAACTTACTAGAGAAAACCAGAGGTAATTAAATAATAAAATGATAAACTAGTCTGCTGTGGTGACAACACCAGAAGACTTTCTTTGCTCTTGAAATTCAGGGGCATAGTCAGTATTTCTAATTGCTTAGCACAAATTGACCCCTTTCCTAACATGCACTTTCTCTTGTGCTGTGGCAACAATCCAGACTGAGAGACCTCTTAAGCTTTGGACATCAAATTTATCTGAGCATTGGTCACCATATACAAGCTAGGTTATTTTGCACACAGAACACCTCCCAGGGTCTTTGTTTTATAACTTCTATTTTTTTTCAGTTTTATATCTGAGAACATGCATTGCTGAAAAACCGAGCTCAGCTGTGCCTTCTGAGAAACTGATATACTGAAACTTGCCTCAATAAGTCATAACTGACACCAAAGATATTGCACTACCAAATTCAGTGCTTGTTTAATTTATGATTATTTTATTTATGTATATATATTATTTCTGTTTATGCCATGACAGTATAGTATTTATAAAGACATAAAATGTGTTTGACATATTCACTATAGGCAACCAATGTCGAGCATAGTGTTTGGCACATAATAGAAATACAATAAATTTTTCCTGAATGAATGAATACATAGTCATTTGCATACATACACAGATATCCACAAATAACAGACACTGTGGACACAGAGAGATATGCTCATGTACAATGCACATTTATGCACACAGATGTACACACACCCAATGTACCTGAGTATATATACATAGAGAAATAAAATAGGTACACAAAGAATATGGAAAGAAAATGTCCTAATATTAACTGTAGATATATCTGTATAAAAATTTGTTGTGGTTGTTTTTGAGATCATTTTTCGTGCACTACTACAATAAGAATACATTTTATATAATGAAAAATTAGTTAAAATTGAACATACTTGTCAAATCAAAACACATCGTATTTTACAATACACGAAGTAGATACATATAAAATAAGTTAAGTCCTGGCTGGATTGCTCAGTGGTAGAGCGTCGGCCTCAAGTGCAGAAGTCTCGGGTTTGATTCCTGGCCAGGGAACACAGGAGAAGCGCCCAACTGCTTCTCCACCCCTCCCCCTCTCCTTCCTCTCTGTCTCTTTCTACCCCTCCTGAAGCCAAGGCGCCATTGGAGCAAAGATGTTCCGGGCACTGGTGATTGCTCCTTGGCTTCTGCCCCAAGCACTAGAGTGGCTCTGGTCACAACAGGGCAACAAACCGGGGGTGCAAAGCATCAAACCCTGGTGGGCAGAGCGTCGCCCTTGGTGGGCGTACCGAATGGATCTCGGTCGGGCGCATGTGGGAGTCTGTCTGACTGTCTCTCCCTGTTTTTAGCATCAAAAAAATACAAAAAAAAGAAGTTAAAAAGACAGATGTTAAAGCGTAGAAATGGAAGTCATTGAGTGCAGAGACATGAGTTCCTATCACATTGCCTGATATATGATGGGCTATTTCAAAAGCTTTATGAAAGCATGGCTGGAAAAAAAGGAGAAAAACAAGATGAATCAAGAGATATTCAGAAAACAAACCACTAAGGATATATAAAATCTTTACAGAAAAGGCAAATTGGAATCAAAGTTTATACACAATGCTCTGTACCAAACTATTCCTTTGGACCTGTACTGAGGCATGATTTTCAAAATGCACACGAGGTGGCAGCAGAGAAGCACATGTAACAGAGACCATTACTGTGTGTGCTAGGGAGCAAATTCCAGCCAACTTCAGAGGATTGAAATGATACTAAGTATATCTCTTTCTTTCACTACAGTTAACGCTGAAAGAAGTTCAAGCACTAACTAGAAATTCCTTATATTTACAAGTTATAAAAGTTTCTTTTAGATAGCCTTGGATTGAACATTGATAGATAATGCACCACACAAAACTGATATATTTTTTTAGGTGAACTGATCTGAGCTGTTATTCCCAAAGTGCACATGAGGTGGCAGCAGGGAAGCGCACTAGGAAAACTGTTACTGGAGATAATCCTGTATGTTCTTTCAAGCAAGTTTCAACTACCTCTAACATTAGAAATGATATAAAGCAAGTTTATTGTTGTCATTACACTAAATATATTAAAGAGTAAAAGAAATAAACTAAAAATCACTTTTTTTTTGTATTTTTCCGAAGCTGGAAACAAGGAATGACAGTCAGACAGACTCCCGCATGTGCCCAACCGGGATCCACCCGGCACGCCCACCAGAAGGAGACGCTTTGCCCACCAGGGGGTGATGCTCTGCCCCTCTGGGGTGTCGCTCTGTTGCGAACAGAGCCACTCCAGTGCCTGGGGAAGAGGGCAAGGAGCCATCCCCAGCGCCCAGGCCATCTTTGCTCCAATGGAGCCTTGCTCGGGAGGGGAAGAGAGAGACAGAGAGGAAGGAGAGAAGGATGGGTGGAGAAGCAGATGGGCGCTTCTCCTGTGTGCCCTGGCCAGGAATTGAACCCGGGACCTCTTGCACGCCAGGCCGACGCTCTACCACTTAGCCAACCGGCCAGGGCTAAAAATCCCTTTTTTGAAGGTAAAGAAATTCACTCTTAGACAAACCCCGCCTCAAAGATCAAAATTCAAGTTGTAAAACAACTTAAAATTAATGAAAATATAAACTACAAAAGAAAACCTATGAAAAAAGGTAGAGATGAATATATTTTATGGCAAGAAAACCTTAAAATACACAGCCTTTTCACCTATATTAAGAACCAGAATACTAAATCAAATCCAGAGAAAGTAAAAAGAAAATGTTCACAGCCTGAGCAGGCGATTGTGCAGTGGTTAGATCTTTTGACTGGAATGTGGAGGACCCAGGTTTCAGATCCCAAGGGTGCCAGCTTGACCACGGGCTCATATGATCTGAGCAAAGCTCACAAGCTGAAGCCCAAGGTCAATGGCTCAAGCAATTGGTCACTCGATCAGTTGTAGCCCCTTGGTCAAGTCACATATGAGACAGGAGTCAATGAACATGTAAGGGGTCACAAGAAGAAACTGATGAATGATCTGTGTCCTGGCACATAATAAACACTTTCTCCATTTCTGTCTGTCTGTCCATATCTACCCCTCTCTCTGACTCTCTCCCTGTCTCTGTAAAAAAAAAAGAAAAAAAATAAGAAATGTTCACAGATACATTTGGAGAGTGTGTACCATATATCCCCATGTATAAGACTCATATCTTTTCAAAAATGTGGGGTTAGAAAACTTGGTGCGTCTGATACAGTGGTTGTAGTATTTTTTTTACTTGCATTTCCCATTTATTGGCATTTGTTATCATTTTCTCACAATTTGTGACCCAAAATGAAGGTGCGTCTTATACAGGGAGGCTTCTTATACATGGGGAAATATGGTACTTTACAACCTTACCATTTCTTTCCTCTTGGGGTGAGATTTTGAAAAACATAATTCATTCTTCTATGCAATTTAAGCTGCAAAAACAACAACAAAAAAACCATTGTCATTTTTTCTTTTATTTATTTATTTATTTATTTATTTATTTATTTATTTATTTTAGAGGCAAGATAAAGGGGGAAAAAGACAGACAGATAGTCAGAAACATCAATCTGTTTCTGTATATGCCTTGACACAGGAGCAAACCTATGACATTAGCGTATGGGTGTTATGCTTTAAATACTGGGCTATCTGGTCAGAGAAAGCCAATGTATTTTGGAGAGAAAATTTTCTAGAAAAAAACAGAGGTAATTAAAAAATAAAATGATAATCTAATCTGCTGTGGTGTCAGCACCTAAAGGCTTCACTTTACTCTTGGATTTCAGGGGTATAATCACTATTTCTATTTGCTTAGCACAAAGTGCACATTCCTAATATGCACTTTCTCTTGTGCCTTGGCAGTAGTCCAGACTGAGAGACCTCCTATGCTTTTGACATTAGAAATTATCTGAGCTTTGTCCACCACATAAAAGCTAGGATCTATTGCTCACAGAACACCTCCCAGTGTCTTTGTTTCATAACTTCTATATTTTCTCAGTTTTATACCTGAGAACACGCATTGCTGAAAAACTGAGACTTACGTCTCAGCTCTGCCTTCTGAGGAACTGATATACTGAACCTCGCCACAATAAATCATAACTGACACCAAAAATATTGCACTACCAAATTCAGTGCTTCTTAATTTTATGATTTGTTTATTTATGTATTTTTTTCTTTCTGTCTACCCCATGACAGTGTAGTATTCATAAAGACAGAAAGTTAGTCTTTCTCATTCCCTATAGAAAGCCAGTTTTGAGCACAGTGCCTTGCACATAATAGAAATACAATAAGTCTTTCTTGAATAAATAAATGAATAAATAATAATTTGCATATGTACACAGATATCCACAAATGACAAACTCTGTGGACACAGAGAGATATGCTCATGTGCAATGCATATCTATGCACACAGATGTACACAAACCTAATGTACCTGAGTATATATACATAGAGAAATATAAGAAGTACACAAAGAATAGGAAAAGAAAATGTCATAATATTAAAATTTGATATATCTGTATGAAAATTTGTTGTTGTTGTTTTAGAGATCATTATTCTTGCAATTTTGCAATAAGAATACATATTTTATTATAAAAAAGATGTTGAAATTTAACATACTTTTCATAGCAAAGCGCATTCTATTTTATAGTACACGAAGTTGATGTATATAAAAGAAGTTAAGCCCTGGCTGCTTGGCACAGTGGTAGAGTGTTGGCCTCACATCCGGACGTCCTGGGTTTGATTCTAGGCCACTGGCACACAGGAGAAGAGACCACCTGCTTCTCCACCTCTCCCCCTCTCCTTCTTCTCTGACTCTCCCTTCCCCTCCCGCAGCAGGAGGCTCCATTAAAGCAAAGATAACCTGGGCACTGGAGATGGCTCCTTGGCTTCTGCCCCAGGTGCAACAGTGGCTCTGGTCGCAACAGGTCTATGACCCGGGGTTGCAGAGCATAGGCCCCTGGTGGGCAGAACATCACCCCCTGGTGGGCGTGCCGAGTGGATCTCGATCGGGCGCATGCAGGAGTCTGTCTGACTCTCTCCCTAGTTTCCAGCTTCAGAAAAATACAGAAAAAAAAGTTAAAAAGGCAGATGTAAAAAGCGTAGAAATGGAAGTCATTGAGAGCACGTACATGAGTTCCTAGCACAGTGCCTGGTATATGATGGGCACTTTCAAAGGCTTTATGAAATCATGGCTGGAAGAAAAAGAGAAAAACAAGATGAACTGAGAGATTTTCAGAAAACAACCACTAAGGATACATAAAATATTTAAAGAAACTGCAAATTAGAATCAAAGTTTATAGACAACGCTGTCTACCAAAATATTCCTTTGCACCAGTAATGAGGCCTGATTCCCAAGATGCAAACGAGGTGGCAGCAGAGAAGCACAAGTAACAGAGACCAATATTTTATGTGCTATGGAGCAAGTTCCAGCAAATTTCAAATGATTGAAATGATATGAAGTGTATCTCTTGCTTACACTACAGATAACATTGAAATAGGTAGCAAACAGTAACTAGAAATCCCTTATATTTACAAGATATGAAATTATCTTCTAGAGAGCCTTCGATTCAACATTGACAGGTAACACACAACACACAACTGCTTTGTTTGTCAAGGTGAACTGCTCTGAGCTGTTATTTACAAGGTGCACACGAGGTGGCAGCAGGAAAGCGCTCTTGGAAAACATTTTCCACAGATAATCCTGTATTTTATTTCAAGCAAGTTTCAACTACCTCTAACCTTAGAAATGATATAAAGCATGTTTCTTGTCAATATTACACTTAATATTCTAAACAGTAATAGAAATTAACTAAATTTTTTTTTATTCTTTTTTTTTTTAAATAATTTTATTTTTTGAATGGGGTGACATCAATAAATCAGGATACATATATTCAAAGATACCCACCACCCAAAGTCAGATTGTCCTCTGTCACCTTCTATCTTGTTTTCTTTGTGCCCCTCCCCACCCCCTATCCCTCTCCCATTCCCCCCTCCCCCCCCGTAACCACCACACTCTTATCAATGTCTCTTAGTTTCACTATTATGTCCCACCTACGTATGGAATAATACAGTTCCTGTTTTTTTCTGATTTACTTATTTCGCTTCGTATCATGTTATCAAGATCCCACCATTTTGCTGTAAATGTTCCGATGTCATCATTTCTTATGGCTGAGTAGTATTCCATAGTGTATATGTGCCACATCTTCTTTATCCAGTCATCTATTGATGGGCTTTTTGGTTGTTTCCATGTCCTGGCCACTGTGAACAATGCTGCAATAAACATGGGGCTGCATGTGTCTTTACGTATCAATGTTTCTGAGTTTTGGGGATATATACCCAGTAGAGGGATTGCTGGGTCATAAGGTAGTTCTATTTTCAGTTTTTTGAGGAACCACCATACTTTCTTCCATAATGGTTGTACTACTTTACATTCCCACCAACAGTGTATGAGGGTTCCTTTTTCTCCACAGCCTCTCCAACATTTGCTATTACCTGACTTGCTAATAACAGCTAATCGAACAGGTGTGAGGTGGTATCTCATTGCGTTTTGATTTGCATTTCTCTAATAGCTAAAGAAGATGAGCATCTTTTCATATATCTGTTGGCCATTTGTATTTCTTCCTGGGAGAAGTGTCTATTCATATCCTCTTCCCATTTTTTATTGGATTGTTTGTTTGTTTGTTGTTGAGTTTTATGAGTTCTTTGTATATTTTGGATATTAGGCCCTTATCTGAGCTGTTGTTTGAAAATATCATTTCCCATTTAGTTGGCTTTCTGTTTATTTTGTTATCAGTTTCTCTTGCTGAGCAAAAACTTCTTAGTCTGATGTAGTCCCATTCATTAATTTTTGCCTTCACTTCTCTTGCCATTGGAGTCAAATTCATAAAATGCTCTTTAAAACCCAGGTCCATGAGTTGAGTACCTATGTCTTCTTCTATGTACTTAATTGTTTCAGGTCTTATGTTTAGATCTTTGATCCATTTTGAGTTAATTTTAGTACAGGGGGACAAACTGTAGTCCAGTTTCATTCTTTTGCATGTGGCTTTCCAGTTTTCCCAGCACCATTTATTGAAGAGGCTTTCTTTTCTCCATTGTGTGTTGTTGGCCCCTTTATCAAAAATTATTTGACTATATATATGTGGTTTTATTTCTGGACTTTCTATTCTGTTCCATTGGTCTGAGTGTCTATTTTTCTGCCAATACCATGCTGTTTTGATTGTCGTGGCCCTATAATAGAGTTTGAAGTCAGGTATTGTAATGCCCCCAGCTTCATTCTTTTTCTTTAGGATTGCTTTGGCTATCTGGGGTTTTTTATAGTTCCATAAATATCTGATGATTTTTTGCTCTATTTCTTTAAAAAATGTCATTGGAAGTTTGATGGAAATTGCATTAAATTTGTATATTGCTTTGGGTAATATAGCCATCTTGATTATATTTATTCTTCCTAGCCAAGAACAAGGTATATTCTTCCATCTCATTATATCTTTTTCGATTTCCCTTAACAATGGTTTATAGTTTTCATTATATAAGTCCTTTACATTCTTTGTTATGTTTATTCCTAAGTATTTTATTTTTTTTGTTGCAATCGTGAAAGGGATTATTCTTTTGAGTTCCGTTCTCAGTTGTTTCATTGTTGGCATATAGAAAGGCTATTGACTTCTGTATGTTAATTTTGTATCCTGCGACCTTACTGTATTGGCTTATTGTTTCTAGTAGTCTTTTTGTGGATTCTTTGGGGTTTTCGATGTATAGGATCATATCATCTGCAAAAAGTGATACCTTTACTTCTTCTTTTCCGATATGGATGCCTTTTATTTCTTTGTCTTGTCTGATTGCTCTGGCTAGAACCTCTAGTACCACATTAAATAAGAGTGGAGAGAGTGGACAACCCTGTCTTGTTCCTGATTTAAGGGGGAAAGCCTTCAGTTTAGTGCCATTTAATATGATGTTAGCTGATGGTTTATCATATATGGCCTTTATCATGTTGAGATATTTTCCTTCTATACCCATTTTGTTGAGAGTCTTAAACATAAAATTGTGTTGTATTTTATCGAAAGCCTTTTCTGCGTCTATTGATAAGATCATGTGGTTTTTGTTCTTTGTTTTGTTGATATGGTGTATTACATTAACCGTTTTACGAATGTTGAACCATCCTTGAGATTCTGGGATGAATCCCACTTGATCATGATGTATTATTTTTTTAATATGTTGTTGTATTCGATTTGCTAGTATTTTGTTTAGTATTTTAGCATCTGTATTCATTAGAGATATTGGTCTGTAGTTTTCTTTTTTTGTGCCATCCTTGCCTGGTTTTGGTATGAGGGTTATGTTGGCCTCATAAAATGTGTTTGGAAGTATTGCTTCTTCTTCAATTTTTTGGAAGACTTTGAGTAGAATAGGAACCAAGTCTTCTTTGAATGTTTGATAAAATTCGCTGGTATAGCCGTCAGGGCCTGGACTTTTATTTTTGGGGAGGTTTTTAATGTTTTTTTCTATTTCTTCTCTACTGATAGGTCTGTTTAGGCTTTCTGCTTCTTCTTGACTCAGTCTAGGAAGGTTGTATTGTTCTAGGAATTTATCCATTTCTTCTAGGTTGTTGAATTTAGTGGCATAAAGTTTTTCATAGTATTCTACAATAATTCTTTGTATATCTACGGTGTCCGTGGTGATTTCTCCTCTTTCATTTTGGATTTTGTTTATATGAGTTCTTTCTCTTTTTTCCTTGGTAAGTCTTGCCAAGGGTTTGTCAATTTTGTTGATCTTTTCAAAGAACCAGCTCCTTGTTCTATTAATTTTTTCTATAGTTTTCTGTTCTCTAATTCATTTATTTCTGCTCTGATTTTTATTATCTCCTTTCTTCAGGCTGTTTTGGGTTGTCTTTGTTCTTCTTTTTCTAGTTCCTTAAGGTGTGAAGTTAAGTGGTTCACTTGGGCTCTCTCTTGTTTGTTCATATATGCCTGAAGTGATATGAACTTCCCTCTTATCACTGCTTTTGCTGCATCCCATAGATTCTGATATGTCTTATTGTCATTTTCATTAGTCTGTATATATCTTTTGATCTCTGCACTTATTTCTTCTTTGACCCATTCATTTTTTAAAAGTATGTTGTTTAGTTTCCACATTTTTGTGGGATTTTTTCCTCTTTTTTGCAGTTGAATTCTAGTTTCAAGGCTTTATGATCAGAAAATATGCTTGATACAACTTCGATTTTTCTGAATTTGCTGATGTTGTTTTTGTGGCCCAACATATGGTCAATTCTTGAGAATGATCCATGTACACTGGAGAAAAAGATATACTCAGTCACTTTGGGATGAAATGTCCTGTAGATGTCTATCATATCCAGGTGCTCTAGTGTTTTGTTTAAGGCCACTATGTCTTTGTTGATTCTCTGTTTGGATGACCGATCTAGAGCCGTCAGCAGTGTATTGAGGTCTCCAAGTATGATTGTATTTTTGTCAGTTTTTGTTTTAAGGTCAATAAGTAGCTGTCTTATATATTTTGGTGCTCCTTTGTTTGGTGCATATATATTAAGAATTGTTATGTCTTCTTGATTCAGTGTCCCCTTAGCCATTATGAAATGGCCATTTTTGTCTCTGAGTACTTTTGCTGTCTTGTAGTCAGCATTATCCGATATGAGTATTGCTACACCTGCTTTTTTTTGGATGTTATTTGCTTGAAGTATTGTTTTCCAGCCTTTCACTTTGAATTTGTTTTTATCCTTGTTACTTAGATGAGTTTCCTGTAGGCAGCATACAGTTGGATTTTCTTTTTTAATCCATTCTGCTACTCTGTGCCTTTTTATTGGTGAGTTTAATCCGTTTACATTTAGTGTAATTATTGATACTTGTGAGTTCCCTATTGCCATTTTATATCTTGCTTTCTGTTAGTTTTGTGTCTTGTTTGATCCTTCTCTTTCGTTTTTCTATCTTTTGTTTTTATTTGGTTGTATTCCATACATCTTTCCTCTGTTGCTATCTTTTTTATCTCATGTGCTTCTGTGGTGGTTTTTTCAATGGTGGTTACCTTTGAGTAATGAAAGGGTCCCTACCCTGTTCATTGTAGCGAACTATTTTGTGAGTACTTTTGCACTCCATCATCCTTTGCTACTGTTAATCTCCATCTTCTCCCCCCCTTTCTTTTTGTTGTTGTCACAGTTTAAATTTGGTTTTATTGTGTTCTTCTTGGAGCTTTTACTTGTGGCTCTGTTTTTTTTTTGTTCTTTGTATCTGATTGGAGAACCCCCTTTAGTAATTCCTGGAGTGCGGGTTTTCTGATGATAAATTCCCTCATCTTTTCTGTATCTGTGAATGTTTTTATTTCTCCTTCGTATTTGAAGGATAGCTTTGATGGGTATAGTATTCGTGGCTGAAAGTTCCTCTCTTTCAGGACTTTAAATATTGGGGTCCACTCTCTTCTAGCTTGTAGAGTTTCTGCTGAGAAATCTGATGATAATCTAATGGGCCTTCCTTTATATGTTGTATTCTTCTTTTCCCTGGCTGCCTTGAGAATTTTTTCTTTGCTGTTGGTTTGTGTCAATTTCATTATGATATGCCTTGGAGTAGGTTTGTTGGGGTTAAGAAAACTCGGAGTTCTGTTTGCTTCTTGAATTTGAGGCTTTAGTTCTTTCCACAGGCTTGGGAAGTTCTCATCTATTATTTGTTTGAGTATGTTCTCCATTCCATTTTCTCTCTCTTCTCCCTCTGATATACCTATTATTCTTATGTTATTCTTTTTGATGGAGTCAGATAATTCTGTAGGGCTATCTCATTTTTTTAATTTTTGAGTCTCTTTCTTCTTCTCTCTGTTGTGCCTCAAGTTGCTTGTCTTCTATTTCACTAATCCTCTCTTCTATCTGACCTGTTCTATTAGCTAAGCTTGTTACTTCGTTTTTCAGCTCGTGAATTGAGTTTTTCATCTCTGTTTGATTTGTTTTTATAGTTTCAATTTCCTTGGACATATATTCTTTGTGTTCATTGAGTTGTTTTCTGAGCTCCCTAAATTGCCTTTCTGTGTTTTCTTGTATATCTCGGAGGATTTTTAGGATTTCTATCTTGAATTCTCTGTCATTTAGCTCCAAGGTTTCCAATATATTAAATTTTTTCTCCATAGATTTTTCCTCATGTAGTTGTGTTACCTCTCTTTCTTTTGTATCCATGATATTCGATTTCTTCTTCCTTAATGGCATCTGAGGTTGGTTTTGTTGATAGTATTAATGAGATTTAATAAATAAAAATTTTAAAAAATTAAATATCGAAAAGAGTTGGTTTTAAAAATAATTAATAATGAAATAAAGAAAAATAAAATAAAATAAAAATTAAAAGAAAAGGAAATTATTCCCCCCTCCTTTTTTCCTCTCCTCTCCTCTCCTCTCTTTCTTGAGAAAATCTTGTGGTGGACTGTGAATTATAACAAAGAATGCCTGTAATAGAGGGCCTGAATTGGGGAAAAGTAATAGAGGGGCAAATAAAAGAAATAAAAGAAAAAGAAAAAAGAAGGGGTATGGACCCACAAAAAGCAAATAAGAAAAATATTTGGGTCAAGTATAAAATGATTTGCTTTTAGGTGTTGGTTAACTAAGAGTTATGATGTGAGGAATAAGAGGGAAACAGAAAAATGTGGGGACAAATTAAAAAATTACTATTGTATTTAGTGGAACAAGAACTAGATAAAATGGAGTACCAGGGATGGAAGCACTGCTAGTGAGTTAAAAATATGAAGTAAAAAACCCCCAAAATGCCACAAACATAAGTTTGAGTCCCAGATAAGATAATTTGTTTGTTACTGAGGTTTGAATGAGAGGAGATATAAAGGAGAAAGGAAGAAACTAATATAGAGGGAGAAAAGAAAGAGAGAGAGAGAAAAAAAAGGAAACCACTAAAAGAAGAAAAAAGAAAAAAGAGGAGAGAGAGAGAGAGAGAGTTAAGGGTTTTGGAGTGCAATCCTCATAGAGAGAAAGGAAGAGAAGAGAAAAGATAATGGGAGATGTAACACTTATGGGTAGTGTAGTTCAAGGAAAGGAGAGAGTAAGACCGGCAAAGAGTAAATCGGCCAAATTGGAGGAGGAAAAAAAATATCAAGAATGAAGATAAGAGAAAAAATGAACAAATATAATAAAATGGGATAGGTTATAAAGTCTGCAGATTATTCTTGATTTTGAGAGGTTATCTTCTTGCTTTTTCTTTTCTGTCCATCTTCCTGGTCGGTGACTCTGTACCATGGGTTCTGCCCCTTTGGCACGCTCAGGTAGAGGTTTGCAGTTGATAAGTCTCTATGGCGATGTCATGTATTGTGCTTTAGTCTCGTTGGCAGTCGAGGCTCATTAGCATTTATAGGCTCCGACAGTGAGAGAGTCCGTGTTCCTGGAGCCTTTCTCCTAGTCTTTCCTCCTCAATTAGTAGCCTGATAATCCAGCTATGGGGTTGCTGCTGCCTCTGCCTGGATAGTAAGAGGCTCAAAGAGCTGGCAACTCCCCACTCTATTTCCACTCAGCATAGGGCTCTGTATAATGCTCAGTCAGTCAGAGCTGCTAGCATAATCAGGCGGGCTTTCCGCCCACTCAAAGACCTCTGGCTCTGCCACTCTGTCTGGTAACACAAGCGTGCAGCCACTTCCAGGGCGATTGGAGGAAACTCTCGCTCACTGTCTGCACGCGCAGACCAGGATATCTGGCCAGCAGTCTCACGCTCTGAGTGAAACCCCCAACCGCAGGGAAAAGTTGCAGCGTTGGAATTGAGTCTCGCTCCGTCCCCGTGCGCGGCTTTTGCAAGGCGCTGGGGCGGCCCGAGATTCCGCTTTGGCCCACACAAAGGCCCCTGACTCTGCCCCTCTGTGCGATAACACGGGTGCGCACTGCCGAGGCACTCGGAGGAATCTCTCGCTATCTGCGCGCGCACACCAGGATATCAGGCCGGCCGCGTTTCCCTTTGAGTGAATGCCCTACCTGCATGGAAAAGTTCCACCGTTGGAATTAGTTCTCGCTCCCTCCCATGCGCGGCTTTCCCAGGGCACTGGGGCTGCCCAGAGATTCTGCTTTCATCCCACACAAAGTCCTCTTACTTAGCCTCTCTGTGGGGTAACACGGGCACTTACTTCCGGGGCTTTGGAAGAAATCTTTCGCCCACTATCTGCACGCGTCAACCAGGATATCGGGTAAAATGGCTGCCCCGCTTGTCTTTCTTTGTCTGGATTTGGCGAGAGTGTTGGCTTGTATTGCCTGGGTTGCCACAGGAACAGTTTTTCCTTGGCTTGCATCTCCGTGCCTCAGCCTGGTTCAGCCATTTGTGCTGCAGCATGGATCTATTCATCTTCTTTGCCTGCCTCCGTTTCTATATTCACAGTTTCCAGAGAAAGCCGCCCTGTTTAGGTTAGTGAGGAAGGCAGAGCATTTCTTACTCCCTATTTTCTTTGGGGTTTGGTTATATATTTAGCCAATTTTTCACTCAACCATACCTTCAGGTGTATTGCAAAACATCTGGAGGCTCCAAGTATAGGTTTTTCTGTTTCTGGTTGAAGATCTTGTTGAGTTTTGGGGGAGATTTATCGGTATCGCTTCCTACCCCGCCATTACTCTGACGTCATCTCTAAAAACCCTTTTTTAAGGTAACGAAATACACTCCTAAATAACCCCCCTCCAAATCACAATTCAAGCTGCAAAATAACTTAAAATTAATAAAATTTAAAACTACATAAGAAAATCTATAAAAATGTAGTGATTAATATATATTAGAGGAATAAAACCTTAAAATACACAGCCTTTCCACCCATAATAAGAACCAGGATACTCAATAAAATCCAGAGTATGTAAAAGAAACAAAATATTCACAGATTGACATGGCAGTGGTG
>NW_027095544.1:0-54713 GCF_036850765.1 Saccopteryx bilineata | reverse complement strand
CAGACCTTCCTCCTCCTCTTGTGATGACAAATGTTCTGAATGAGTTATTCCTTATGTGCTTTTATACTTTTATACCGTTCCTGCTCATTAACACATGTATAAACATGTATAATTGTTTACACTTGGAAGCAGTGTAGCGAATCATACTTACTGCAAACTGTACTGTTTTTTATCTCACTTTTTTGCTAAATGCAAGCTTTGTCTCTCATTAGCTGCTGAGAGGTTGGGGATCTCAACCCAGGTCGGTTTCTAAAGGGAAGCATCATGCCTGCAACCCCTCACCTCAGCACCTCTGAGTCCATTTTTCATGTCAGTCCTCAGTGTCCTCTGCAGGGGTTCTGGTGGTCTGCCTGCAGTGACCCATGAAAGAGGGCCCAGGGGCTCTGAGTCCTGGGGAGAAACAAAATTTTGGTCCCCAAAAGGAGGCACTTGAAGGAGCATGTAAAGCCAGAATCCATGACCACCATCACAGCCGCCTGGCCCATGCTGGTTTGCATTGCATTTGGACAGTTTGTAAAAAAACAAAAGAGCCCAAAACTGGTGGGCCATCATGTTTAATCTTAGCCTGCACCCAGTGGGCAAGTAAAACATACACTGGGTTCAAAAACCCACTCATTCAGTGCTCACAAAGCTACTGACTTATCAAAGTTTCCTAGAATCAAAGGTTTCTAGCTCACCAGCCTTATTCACCTATGTTCCCATCTCCTTTTTTCTGCAAAAACTCAGCACCAACTGGCTGATTTCCTTCAGCACTCCACCATCTTAGCTACTTCTCCTCTCCTCCATGTGGCCTTTGCTCTCCTCTCTAATGCTAATCTCAGGAACTGAGAGAGAGAAAGCTCCTAGTCTGTCCCACTTTATAGTGTAGAAACCAAAACCATTAATCTAATATACAAACTAGGAAATCTCTGATACAAAGTCACTTATCTGAACCAGGATGGGATTGTACCACCCTGCCGCGGACCAGCGCAGCTTCCAAATAACGGTGCGGAATTAAGGAAACACACTTTGTCAGAACAAAACTGATGGGACCGGGAGGACTCCTCAAACTGCCTGGCAGCATCTGAGTGCCTCACAGCCTCAGTTCACTTTATTATATGGACCTATGCAAATCAAGGACCCTGATACAAAGTTGCACATCAAAGGCTAAGACTGGAACTCTCCCAAGGCAAAAACAGTATACATTAGTGAATTTTACAAACATCTGAAAACAAAGAGTCAGAGGAAGGGTATGTATATTGCTTCCTGCAACCCAAGGAAGGAAGGGAAGTGGGTGCAAACACAGAGCATCAAAGCCAAATATGGAGATGGAGGGGGTAGAACTTAAGCCCCCTGCCAAGCCTTGAATCTATAATGGCTTTTTGCCATTACCGGTCCACAACATATCCCCCTTTTTTTTTTAATTTGTGTGCGGAGATTTGCACTCATCTGATTTTCTAATTTGGAGGCAGACGGAGAAAATACAGAATAAACACAAAATTAGTATAGCCAATGCTAACAGATACCCAAAACAAGTATACTAATACATCACAGTAATTAAAGCCTTTAAGCAAACTCTTTAAGCTAATAATACAATAAGAATCTATAAAAGAGTAATGTCCTTAAAGTGTTCACCAAGTCCAAGTTGGCACCAACACCATTCCAAATCTCTGCAAATGCAACCCAACCCCAGTTCAGTCCATCAAAAACTGTCACAGGAGCAGGAGTCCAGGAAAAGTCCACTTTCAGGAGAAGTCCACATGGCACTGGAATTGCTGTCACACTTCCACACTCTGCAGCTAGCATCAAAGTCCCAATGACCACTGCTTCCCAGCTGGCAATGACCCAGGTAGACTGGAAAAGCCATCTGCAGCACGCATGAAGACGGAGCTTCCGTTTTCTTTAAACTGGAAAGATGAACCCAGGGGTCCTATACTGGAGCTTTACAGCCATTGGGTGGTGAGGAGAACCTTGGGATACACCAAGCTGGGTGGCAGAGGTAATTTTGTAAATTGGCAAAAAAGGAAAAAAGGAGCTCTGAATTAGGAGTAGGTCCTAGCCTAAACTATGAGTGGGGCATTGAGGCAGGAGGAATAAAAGAAAGACTGTATATTAATTAAAGCAGCAGAAAACAGGACTATCAATACCCACAACAGAGATCTTCAAGGGAAGAATAAAAAACCTGAATATTCAGGCAAGACCTAGTTAAATGACCCTTGTGTAAATGAGACCCGTCTACCAGCTACTTGGAAGAAATACCCCAGGCTCGTCCACAGTGTCGTAGATGGGGCTGACGGCCCTGGGCACCTTTTAGCCTTCAGTGGCAAATCCCAGTATTCTGGACAAGGTTAGGTCACAGGTGGATGGAGCAGGGCTGGAAGAGACTGAACCCTCCCTTAGAGGAGTGAGGGGGAATCCTACCTTCCAGTGTGTCCCTTCTTCCTCACAGCAAAGGCATGTAAGCCTGGCAGGCTTTGGCTTAAATGACCATCCTTTCCACTATTGAAGCAGGGCCCTGATGAAGTTCCAGTTGGAGCGTTGGAGCCTCTGAGGGCGTATGCCAAGAGCTAGTATTTTACCTGATCTCCTTTGGGCTTTTTCGGCCTCTTGGTACCTTAAAAGCCATGCTCAGAAGATCTCGCTGAGGGGCTTGAGGGTCCCTATCTGCCTATATATCTGGAGCTATTCAAAATAGAACAAAACAGTGTCATTAGCTGGAATCAAATAAAAGTAAAAAAAAAATGTAGTAGTTTGCAGGACAAAAATTTGGGCATCTCTTGTACATCAGCATTCAAGATAAACTGTTTGAAGTAAAAAGCATAATAGGGTAGACCTGCAGGAGCTCCAGGACATGACTCCCCCCCCTTTTCTTTTTATATTATTTACAATTGAATTACACTTTACAATATTTTGACTTCAAGTGACGTCACGGAAATGGCGCCGTGAGAAGCGAGTCCGACAGCTCTCCCCTAAATCACAACAAATTTATCAACTAGAAACAGAAAAATTTATCCTCGGAGCATTCCGGAGTTCCACACAAACTGAAAGCAAAAGGACTGTTATCACCTGAATCTGAGAGACGAGGGTGTGGAGGAAACTACCGCAGCGACGCTCATTCAAGCCGCCAGGGAGTGCGCCTGTGGTGAGTCAGCCCATATACTTGAGAACCGCAAGCCGCCGCGAGCCCCCCCCCCGCGAGCTGCTGCGAACCCCCGCGAACCGCCACCGCGAACCGCCACCGCGAACCGCCATCGCGTACCGCCACCGCGAGCGGCCGCCACGAGCCGCCGCGCGCGCGCCCGGTCCGGTTGAGCACCGCTGACGTTCCCAGCGGCCCGCACACTGCGAGTGGGGGTCGCCGGCCACCGGTGCCCGGAGCGCCCCATTCGCGCGCATGCCTTGGGCATTCCACGCGCCCAGGGCACCCTACTGGCCCGCACACCCAGGGGGCTCCATTATCCTGCGCCTGGTGCGGTCCAGCCGCCAGCGGCGGGGCGAGCGGGAGAGGCTTGGGAGATTCTCTCCGTGGGCGGGGCACCTCACCCAGCCATTCAAGCTAACAATCAAGCGTTGGGGGAGGGGCGCGCGCAGGCAGCCTAAAATACCTTCGGAAACACAGCTGCGACCCAATCACTGAAATTAGCTTAACCCATAAAATCTGCGCACCCTCGGTTCTAATTGATAAGATCTCTCTCAGTTCAGCGATCCAAGACAAGAGGCGTGATATTTTTTAGTGCCTCTCGCTAAAGGGGCGGGGGCAACTTCTGATTGATAGAGCCTCCATATTCAGGGATAAACGCTAACAAGAAGGACTTGGCAGATAATAAGGTCTATACTACACTAGTCGTAAGCAGAGACTAGTGCCTCTTCTTCCCTGCAAAAACAGGCTACAAAGTGTGGAAAGCCTGGGTTGAGAGGTCCAACTAAATGATAGGCGCTGAACAGTCACCTTGACAACAATTGACTCCCACCCCCGCCTGATTACACTGGAGGCCCTGACTGTCAGAGCCTTTCCCAAAGCCTTGCACTGAGTGGGGATAGAGTGGGGATTTCCCAGCTCTTTGAGCCTCTTACTCCCCAGGCAGAAGCAGTTGCAGCCTTATAGCTGGATCACCAGGCTGCTAATTCAGAAAGGGGGGACTAGGAGAGAGAATCCAGGAAAGCAAACTCTCTCATCGTTGGACCCTGCAAACGCCAACAAGCCTTTACTTCCAGCAAGACTAAAGCCAATTATATGATATTGCCATAGAATCCCATCAACTGCAAATCCCTACCTAAGAGTGACACAGGGGCAGAGCCTGGGGTACAGAGTCACCGACTAGGAAGAGGAGGAGAAAAGAAAAAGGAAGAAGTTAACCTCTCAAAATCAAGAAAAACCCACAGACTTTACAACTTGATCCACTACTTTTTTTTTTGTTGTTGTTGTTGTTTGTTTCTTCTATCTTTTTGCCTTTATTTCCTCCACCTCGGTCCTTCTATTCTCTGCCCATCTTATGCTTCCCCTTTCTTGAACTACACTACCCATGAGTGTTGCATTTTATTTTTCTTCTTCATCCTCACCCTCCTTTAAGGTTATACTCCAAAACACTTAACTCTCACTCTCTCCTCTTTTGTTTTTTTTTTGTCTTGCTTTATTTTGTTTTTTTCTCCTCCTATTTTATTTCTTCCTTCGTTTTTCTCTTTTTCTTATTTTTTCCTTTCTATTCGTTTTTTCTTTTCTCATTTTACTTTCCTCCCATATAATCCTCAATCACGAACAAATTAGTTAATTTGGGACTCAAGGCTTTTTTTTGGCTTTATTTCTCTTTTTTGCTTTTGTTTTTATTTTTTTTCTCTTGTTTGTTTATTTTTGTGGCATTTTGGGTCCTCCCAACCCAAGGTCTCCATTGTATTTAGTCTTCGCTCCACTTAATACAACAGATTTTTACTTATTATTTTTATTTTTTCTTCTTTATTATTCTTTTTTGGTCCTTTTTTCTGATTCCCTCTTATCCCTCTCATTATATCTCTTAGTTGACCATCACTTACAAGCAAATCATCTTATGCTTGTCTAAGATTTTCTTCCTTTTTTTTTTTTTTTTTTTTTGCATTTAGTAGGTCCCTACTCCCTTTTTTTGCCCCTTGAACTCTTCACCCCAAATCAGGCCCTCCATTATAGGCACGATATTTCCCTGAGGAGGGGAGAGGAGGGAAAGAGAAGAGAGAAAAAAAGGGGGAAATAATAAATTATTACTGTTTTTTTTTGTGGGGTGTTTTACCCTTTTTTTTTTCTTTTTACTCTTTATTAATTCTAATTAGTGCTATCAATAAGACCACCCTCAGATGCCGATAAGAAAGAGGAAATCGAATATTATGGATACAAAAGAAAGAGAGGTAACACAAATAGATGTGGAAAAATCTATGGAGAAAAGACTTAACATATTGGAAAGCCTTGGAGCTAAATGACAGAGAATTTAAAATAGAAATCTTAAAAATACTCAGAGATATACAAGAAAACACAGAAAGGCAATATAGGGAGATCAGAAAACAACTCAATGAACACAAAGAATATATTACCAAGGAAATTGAAACTATAAAAACAAATCAAACAGAAATGAAAAACTCAATTCACGAGCTGAAAAACGAGGTAACAAGCTTAGCTAACAGAACAGCCCAGATTGAAGATAGGATTAGTGAAATAGAAGACAAACAACTTGAGGCACAACAGAGAGAAGAAGAAAGAGACTCAAAAATAATAAAAAATGAGAAAGCCCTACAGGAATTGTCTGACTCCATCAGAAAGAATAACATAAGAATAATAGGTATATCAGAGGGAGAAGAGAAAGAAAATGGAATGGAGAATATACTCAAACAAATAATAGACGAGAACTTCCCAAGCCTGTGGAAGGAACTAAAGCCTCAAATTCAAGAAGCAAACAGAACACCAAGTTTTCTTAACCCCAACAAACCCACTCCAAGGCACATCATAATAAAGATGACACAAACCAATGACAAAGAAAAAATTCTCAAGGCAGCCAGGGAAAAGAAGAGTACAACATATAAAGGAAGGCCTATTAGATTATCATCAGATTTCTCAGCAGAAACTCTACAAGCTAGAAGAGAGTGGACCCCAATATTTAAAGCCCTGAAAGAGAGGAACTTTCAGCCAAGAATACTATACCCATCAAAGCTATCCTTCAAGTATGAAGGAGATATAAAAACATTCACAAATACAGAAAAGATGAGAGAATTTATCAACAGAAAGCCCCCACTCCAGGAAATACTAAGGGGGGTTTTCCAACCAGATTCAAAGAACAAAAGAAAACAACACCACAAGTAACAGCTCCACCAAGAACACAATAAAACCAAACTTAAACTGTGACAACAAAGGAAAAAAAGGGGGGAGAGGATGGAGATTAACAGTAGCAAAGGATGATGAAGTGCAGAAATACTTATAAGATAGGGTACTACAATGAATATGGTAGGTACCCTTTTCATTACTTAATGGTAACCACCCTTAAAAAAACCACCACAAAAACACTTGACTTAAAAAAGGTAGCAACAGAGGAAAGAAGTATGGAACACAAACAAACAAAAACAAATGATAGAAAAACAAAAGAGAAGAATCAAACTAGATACAAAACTAACAGAAAGCAATTTATAAAATGGCAGTAGGGAACCCACAAGTGTCAATAATTACACTAAATGTAAATGGATTAAACTTACCAATAAAAAGACACAGAGTAGCAGAATGGATTAAAAAAGAAAATCCAACTATATGCTGCCTACAAGAAACACATCTAAGCAACAAGGATAAAAACAAATTCAAAGTGAAAGGCTGGAAAACAATACTCCAAGCAAACAACACCCAAAAAAAAGCAGGTGTAGCAATACTCATATCTAATAATGCTGACTACAAGACAGAAAAAGTACTCAGAGACAAAAATGGTCATTTCATAATGATTAAGGGGAAGTTGAATCAAGAAGACATAACAATCCTTAATATATATGCACCAAACCAAGGAGCACCAAAATATATAAGACAGCTACTTATTGACCTTAAAACAAAAACTAACAAAAATACAATCATACTTGGAGACCTCAATACACCGCTGACGGCTCTAGATCGGTCATCCAAACAGAGAATCAATAAAGATATAGTGGCCTTAAACGAAATACTAGAACACCTGGATATGATAGACATCTACAGGACACTTCATCCCAAAGCGACAGAGTATACATTTTTCTCTAGTGTACATGGAACATTCTCAAGAATTGACCATATGTTGGGCCACAAAGACAATATCAGCAAATTTAGAAAAATTGAAATTGTACCAAGCATATTTTCTGATCATAAAGCCTTGAAACTAGAATTCAACTGCAAAAAAGAGGGGGAAAAACCCACAAAAATGTGGAAACTAAACAACATACTTCTAAAAAATGAATGGGTCAAAGAAGAAATAAGCGCAGAAATCAAAAGATATATACAGACAAATGAAAATGAAAATACGACATATCAGAATCTCTGGGATGCAGCAAAAGCAGTAATAAGAGGAAAGTTCATATCACTTCAGGCCTATATGAACAAACAAGAGAGAGCCGAAGTAAACCACTTAACTTCACACCTTAAGGAACTAGAAAAAGAAGAACAAAGACAACCCAAAACCAGCCGAAGAAAGGAGATAATAAAAATCAGAGCAGAAATAAATGAAATAGAGAACAGAAAAACTATAGAAAAAATCAATAAAACAAGGAGCTGGTTCTTTGAAAAGATCAACAAAATTGACAAACCCTTGGCAAGACTCACCAAGGAAAAAAGACACAGGACTCAAATAAATAAAATCCAAAATGAAAGAGGAGAGATCACCACAGACATCATAGAAATACAAAGAATTATTGTAGAATACTATGAAAAATTATATGCCACCAAATACAACAATCTAGAAGAAATGGATAAATTCCTAGAACAATACAACCTTCCTAGACTGAGTCATGAAGAAGCAGAAAGCCTAAACAGACCAATCAGCAGGGAGGAAATAGAAAAAACTATTAAAAATCTCCCCAAAAATAAAAGTCCAGGCCCAGACGGTTATACTAGTGAATTCTATCAAACATTCAAAGAAGACTTGGTTCCTATTCTACTCAAAGTCTTCCAAAAAATTGAAGAAGAAGCAATACTTCCAAACACATTTTATGAGGCCAACATAACCCTCATACCAAAACCTGGCAAGGATGGCACAAAGAAAGAAAACTACAGACCAATATCTCTAATGAATACAGATGCTAAAATACTAAACAAAATACTGGCAAACCGAATACAACAACATATTAAAAAAATAATACATCATGATCAAGTGGGATTCATCCCAGAATCTCAAGGATGGTTCAACATACGCAAAACGGTTAACGTAATACACCATATCAACAAAACAAAGAACAAAAACCACATGATCTTATCAATAGATGCAGAAAAGGCTTTTGATAAAATACAACACAATTTTATGTTTAAGACTCTCAACAAAATGGGTATAGAAGGAAAATATCTCAACATGATAAAGGCCATATATGATAAACCATCAGCCAACATCCTATTAAACGGCATAAAACTGAGGACTTTCTACCTTAAATCAGGAACAAGACAGGGTTGTCCACTCTCTCCACTCTTATTCAACGTGGTGCTAGAAGTTCTGGCCAGAGCAATCAGACAAGACAAAGAAATAAAAGGCATCCATATCGGAAAAGAAGAAGTAAAGCTATCACTTTTTGCTGATGATATGATCCTATACATCGAAAACCCGAAGGACTCCACAAAAAGATTATTAGAAACAATAAACCAATACAGTAAGGTCGCAGGATACAAAATTAACATACAAAAGTCCATAGCCTTTCTATATGCCAACAATGAAATATTAGAAAACGAACTCAAAAAAATAATCCCCTTCACGATTGCAACAAAAAAAATAAAATACCTAGGAATAAACATAACAAAGAACGTAAAGGACCTATATAATGAAAATTACAAAGCATTGTTAAGGGAAATCGAAAAAGATACAATGAGATGGAAAAATATTCCTTGTTCTTGGATAGGAAGAATAAATATAATCAAAATGGCCATATTACCCAAAGCAATATACAAATTTAATGCAATTCCCATCAAAATCCCTATGAGATTTTTTAAAGAAATGGAACAAAAAATCATCAGATTTATATGGAACTATAAAAAACCCCGAATAGCCAAAACAATCCTAAGGAAAAAGAATGAAGCTGGGGGCATTACAATACCTGACTTTAAACTATATTATAGGGCCACGATAATCAAAACAGCATGGTATTGGCAAAAAAATAGACACTCAGACCAATGGAACAGAATAGAAAGCCCAGAAATAAAACCACATATATATGGTCAAATAATCTTTGATAAAGGGGCCAACAACACACAATGGAGAAAAGAAAGCCTCTTCAACAAATGGTGTTGGGAAAACTGGAAAGCCACATGCAAAAGAATGAAACTCGACTACAGCCTGTCCCCGTGTACTAAAATTAATTCAAAATGGATCAAAGACCTAAATATAAGACCTGAAACAATAAAGTACATAGAAGAAGACATAGGTACTAAAATCATGGACCTGGGTTTTAAAGAACATTTTATGAACTTGACTCCAATGGCAAGAGAAGTGAAGGCAAAGATAAATGAATGGGACTACATCAGAATTAAAAGTTTTTGCTCAGCAAGAGAAACTGATATCAAAATAAACAGACAGCCAACTATATGGGAACTGATATTTTCAAACGACAGCTCAGATAAGGGCCTAATATCCAAAATTTACAAAGAACTCATAAAACTCAACAACAAACAAACAAACAATCCAATAAAAAAATGGGAAGAGGACATGAACAGACACTTCTCCCAGGAAGAGATACAAATGGCCAACAGATATATGAAAAGATGCTCAGCTTCATTAGTTATTAGAGAAATGCAAATCAAAACTACAATGAGATACCACCTCACTCCTGTTAGATTAGCTATTATCAACAAGACGGGTAATAGCAAATGTTGGAGAGGCTGTGGAGAAAAAGGAACCCTCATTCACTGTTGGTGGGACTGTAAAGTAGTACAACCATTATGGAGGAAAGTATGGTGGTTCCTCAAAAAACTGCAAATAGAACTACCTTATGACCCAGCAATCCCTCTACTGGGTATATACCCCAAAACCTCAGAAACATTGATACGTGAAGACACATGTAGCCCCATGTTCATTGCAGCACTGTTCACAGTGGCCAAGACATGGAAACAACCAAAAAGCCCTTCAATAGAAGACTGGATAAAGAAGATGTGGCACATATACACTATGGAATACTACTCAGCCATAAGAAATGATGACATCAGATCATTTACAGCAAAATGGTGGGATCTTGATAACATTATAAGGAGTGAAATAAGCAAATCAGAAAAAAACAAGAACTACATGATTCCATACATTGGTGGAACATAAAAATGAGACTAAGAGACATGGACAAGAGTGTGGTGGTTACCAAGGGTGGGGGGGGAGGGAGGACATGGGAGGGAGGGAGGGAGAGAATTAGGGGGAGGGGGAGGGGCACAGAGAACTGGATAGAGGGTGACGGAGGACAATCTGACTTTGGGCGAGGGGTTTGCAACATAATTTGATGACAAAATAACCTAGACATGTTTTCTTTGAATATATGTACCCTGATTTATTAATGTCATCCCATTACCATTAATAAAAATTTATTAAAAAAAAAAAAAGAAAAGTTATTTAAGAACTGGCTAGTAGTCCAAGTAAGTTTAAAAGTAATGAAATGAGAATCAAAGAAGGCCCTAAAATCAAATACTGGAGATCTGTACTAGAAGGAATGAAGAGAGACAAGGAGGAGACTTAAGGGAAGTATGTGAATTTCAATCTCCCACAGAATCATCAGAGGTCCCTGGAGAAGAGGGCATATCCTTTCATGAAGATGTTGATATCAGAAATATCTACTTACTTGAATTGGTTTGAAAGCAATTCTATACAGAGCTAAGGAAGTTTAAATAAAAATATTTAAATATTAAAAAAAAAATTTTTAAGCAGCCATTTTTCTTGCCCTTTATATTGGGAGCACCATCTGCAGCACAAGATGTTATATTTTTCATTGGTTTATCATTGACATCTAAGTATTTTTTTAGCTTATTATATATATCTTTGGAGGTAGTGGTGCTTTCTAATCTTTTACAGAACAACATTTCTTCAGCAAAATGTCCTTTATCAATATATCTTACGTAAGTTATCAATACTGCCTCACTGTTTCTCAAAGTTGATTCATCCATTTGCAAGGAGAATTTTCTTGTTTTCAGCTTTTCAATAAGTTGTTTTTAATATCCTCACTCATTTCTTCTATTCTTCTGCTAACAGTATTGTCACTGAGTGGCATAGCTTTTACATCTTTGTCATCTTTCTCAAGAACCGTTTTAAGAAATGCTGATATTTACGGTTTTATTAAATTCTCTCCTATAGTATGATTTTCTCCAGTTTTAGCGATGAATAAAGAAATTTGATAACTAGCCTCAAGAACACGATTATTAGTTGAAGTATGAGCAGTAAATAGAGACTTTAATGTTGTTCTTTTTTCAAAATTTTTCTTTAAAGTTTTAAAGTAACTCAAATCTGAATTAATATGAGCACTATGTTTTGCCTTCAAATGCACCTCAAGATGACCTCGTTTCATTGATTTGTTGGTCTAGCATTGCTGGCATAAAAGACAAAAAGGAATCCACTCATCGTGAACAGTGGGTATGAACCCAAATTTTAAATATTCCTCCGAATATTGATGAGTTTTTTTCTTGCTTGCACCACTCATTTTACTATGGGCTATAAGAAATAAAAATAAGATCAATTAAAAACTAATATTAAAATATGTGTTAAAATATATTCAATGTGACATAGAGTAAATGTATACTAAAAATTCATATTTATTTAAATATATATAACACATTTACTACACTACCACCACAAATCAAAAGGTATCTATATTTTTTTCACTTGACAAAATTTTCTGGAAAGTTATGCTTCTAAAATTAAAATTGTTGTGCATGCACTATTATAGCCCCAATAATATTTATAAAATATTAGTGCTTTCTAGCCCCAATGCAAGAAGTACTTAATAAAGAGTTTAATATTAATAAAAATAAAATCAAATACTTACCAATTATATCTATACAATATATATGTATTTTTATTAAATCAACGAGCTTTTACAACAGTTTTGACTGACACTTATTTCAAATTAACACCAACTGAATGATGTGAAACACTACAGAAGTTGTGATGGGCCAATTAGGTGAGAATAATTGCATTGTTAGCGAGTTTTTAAAATGTCCGGGGTTCCCCGCAGCAGACAGCATGCTCCACGGTGAACCCAGGATGAAGTTTACTTGACGACTCCAATCACCCAGTTGATATTTTGGTCTCGTCAAACAAAATTATACTTAATAATTATTTACCGCAATTATTTAAGAATTGCATTTTTTGTTAAATTTGGCACCGATATCTAGCATTGCATTTAAATGGCCCAGGGCAAAAGAGTTAAATTCGTGTCGAGTCCATTTTCAAATTGCCCCCCTTAACTATCGAATTGCCCCCCTGTGGGGCGTGGGCCCCACATTGGGAAACACCGGATTAGAGGGTTGGTACCAAGGACACTCATGTGTGATGTGGCATTTCCACAAATTGTGAAATCTAAATGATTACATTCTAATAGGTATTATAGTTGGGTTAGTGTTGATAGAATTGATGAATTAAGGTAAAATTTTTAGGAGAATTGATATGTTTAAAAGCAGCATTATGTAAAGTGACTGTTTTATCAGGTCATTTTAAGGGGATAGAAATTGTTTCTGAATGGGGAACATATCTCTACATTATTATTGTAAAACAGATGGCATGTAAATATGCCCTTCATGTGATAGTAATTGGTCATGCTAAATGGAAACCAGGGAGGTTACCTGAGCATGGACAGTGTAATTTAGAATCTGACTGCTTGAGGGACAGATTCTCGTGTTTTAGCCCTTTGCAGAACATAGACTGGAAGCTGGGAAAGAGCCCCTGTGTGTCTCTTAGTGACAACTGGCAGAACTTTGCATGAAATAATGAAATATCAAATGTGAATGTAAGTTCCTGGGTGAGTTCCAGAGTAAAATTTAAATGGTTTATATGGGACAATGGTACCTGGGGAATTCAAGGAAGACATATAGGAATGGCAGGGAGCCCCTGTCCCTAGGACTGACTCTACTCTGCATAGGGAGGTGCTGGATTCTATTATTGCTGTACAGTGCCCTGTAAACCACTCTTGACTGACCAACCAAGTGTTGTTTGGCTTGAAAACGGCACGCGGAAGTGAATGGAGAGAATCACGTTTGGGAAACTGCAATATTAAGACCAGTGGATTAAAAGACTCTGATTGAAGAAACTAAAAAATAGTCAGTTCATTGGAGCTGCATTGCAAACTGTTATTTGTAACAGTGATGGAAAAATTTAAAAGTGGAGAAAGAATTTAAGTTGGGTACTTACAGACCTGTGAGCAGTGGTTGGGCCAATGGTTCAAGTGGCTATAGGATGCATTGGGAACCTGTCCTGCTAAAGGGATGTCCATATGGGGCCCAGTCCTTTTGAAGTTACTGAAGTTTGAGTGGTCCATTAAAGTAGAAGAAGTTGATGCCCATGAGAGCTTACTTTCAGGTTTGGGAGGTGGTTGGAATTGAAAGCAGGTATTGCAGTATGCTTACTTTTAGTGTCCCCTTGGGTCTGGGAAACAAGTGGCTAGGGGGACATGGCCACAGTACAATTACAGGCTGACTGAAGAGAGTCCTCTTGTATCCTCAGAGGCACAAAATTAAATAAAAAGTCTTCTGTCCACCAGCAGAAGAGACAGACTGCAGATGGGCATGTCACACATTCCACACATTCCCTGGTGGGAACACCCTGATCATAGCTGGCAGGTGAGATTGATGCTCTTAGCCCTGGGTGGCCACACTGGAACTCAGCAGAAATGGATTCTGGACTGGGCTTAGCACCAATGTGGATGGCTGAGCACCACTTATTCAGACCAAGATTCACCCTGACAGGCTTATAATGTCAGAAAATGAGAAGAGAGATGCTCTCAGTCCTAGTGTGATGGAGAATTGGATCAGGCAAGGAAAACATTGGTTGTCTATAATGGGGGAGATAAAAGCATGAAGTGCTGGCTTACACACCTTCAAGAATATATGCTCACACACAGCAGAAACATGAGTGGGGATAGGTGTGTTCATACCAGGAAGATATGATTCTCTGGTGGATTTGTGGAAGAGAGGGTGTGGGGAAGATATTGGCATACTGTTTTTCATCATGTCACCTCAATTTTTTTTATTCTACTAATGCACTGATCATAGTAGCAGTGAAGGGACCAAAGGACAATAAATAGGAATAATACCTAAGCAAGAAACTGTAACTTTGTTTTTAACCCCTAGTCACTTTTCCTAAGGATCTAATTGCACAGGGTGTGCCTCAACACATGACAAAATAGGATTAACAAGTGAGTTAGCCATACTGCTGGGTGGGAAGGTAGCCTCCTAAATATACACATGTGTAATCTCACCCTATGTGAGCAGGAATGGACTGAGAGGGAGTCACTTGCTGCACTAGTATTGCTGCCAGTGTGTAGCTCAGCACAGTGGTGAACCTGATGTCCCTTAGGATAAAAGGTTTGGGTATAAATAAACAGAAGGAAAAAGAGTATCTATGGATTATGGGCTGAATAAATGTGTTATGTAATGAAAAATACAATATTACATTTTTGAGGGTTCAGAAAAGAGAATTAAAATTTTCCTTATCCTGATTACACCGGGTGGCTGAAAAAGTGTCGCCATGTATTGCTGCTGGCACCCTTTCTTTTGTATCCTGAGAAGATCAAACAGAAGCCTACATTTCCAAATGACTTCATTCTGAGTGCTCTTATTGTATGAGATGACCAATAGTTAATGACTGAGATTCTAGTTACTTGCCAGTATTTATTGATTTTTATAGTGGGTTTGATGTAAGGGATCTATGTTTGAAGCTGGAAGAAGGTAGACTGTGATGATGTAATTTATAAAAACTGGGGATAGAAGGGAGAGAAGAAGAGGTCAGAGAGGGGAAGGAGGGTAAAGTGGGAGGATGAGAGGTGGAAAGTTAGGGTTGAAAACAAGGAGAGGGGGAGATAAACTGATAAAGAGAAAGATTGGTTTCTGATCACCTCTGTTTCTGCTTCTAGTCTTTTCTGTGGCCCAACCACTCTTCTTGCCTTTGGGTTCTATGAAACACCGTTAGGTCCTTTCAGTAAAGCTTCCCATAAGTTTAGGCCAGTTTGAGTTGTTTTCAGTTCCTTGTAAACAGATGATTCTTAGGAGAAAAGGGAATCCTAGGATGTGGATATGAGTCTTAGGAAATTTTAGACTTCCCACCAAATTTGAGAATTACTTTTAATAACCTCTGTGACAAACTGGAATTTGACTTCTGATTGAGTACTTCTTATGATGGAAAGCTCATTATGACCTGAGGGCATCTAAACTATTCTCAAATGATTATCTGTAGTTGTCTGACCTTTCATACATCATCCAATTGTTCTTTGATTTGCTTTATAACTAGATTCTTTACCAATTTGATTGGTTCTCTCTGGAGAATTTGCAATGTTATTCTAGAATATTTTCTCTGGAATTTAGCAGAATGTTCCAGTTGTGCTCAGCAGTAGAAGTGTTGAATTTCATAATTTGAGCAGAATTCCTGCTATTTAGCTATAATAAAGTTACATAATCTTATCAAATTTTGGTGATAGTCCATGGTCCTTAGTTATCACTGAGCAACATTTTAACTGTGGAGTGGTAGAATTCACCAAAGAAGAATTCATTTTTAACAGTATTGGTTGGTAACAGAAAAAAATACTTAGCTAATTTTTTAGTGAGCTATCTTTTAGTAGGTTTATGTAAACTCTGTTTTAGTAGGTGAGTCAAAATTGGTATTATGTCATTTTTAGTGAACCTTGTACATAGCTCTGGTATAGCTAAAGAAAATGAACTTTGAAAGGGTCCAGAAGTTGTTTCAGTATTGCCTTGGTCCATCAAACTCCTGCCATTGTCTTTTCTGATGTACTATTTTTTGTTTTATTTTAACATTTTTATTATCAAGTAAGTCTTGTTAAAAACATCACTTTGAGTCCTAGCCATTTGGCTCAGTGGTAGAGTGTTGGTCCAGTGTGTGGATGTCTCTGGTTTGATTCCCAGTCAGGGCACACAGGAGAAGCACCCATCTGGTTCTCCTCCCTTCCCCTTTTATCTCTCTTTCTTCCCTTCCCACAGCCATGGCTTGATTGGAGTAAATTGGCCTTGAATGCTGAGGATGGCTTCATGGCCTCTACCTCAGGTGCTAAAAAATGGCTCGGTTGCTGAGCAACAGAACAACAGCCCCAAATGGACAGAGCATTGCACCCTAGTGGGCTTGCTAGGTGGATCCCAGTCAAGGGGAATGCAGGAGTCTGTCTCTCTGCCTCCCCTCTTCTCACTAAATTAAAAAATTAAAAAAATTAAAAAAAACATCACTTTGATTTTGGCATTAGCCTGTCAGGACTGGGGCATCAAGGAGTAGTTTCTTCTTCCCTTCCTCCCTTTCCCCTTTTCTGCTTCCCTCCCCGCCTTTCTCCTTCCCTCCCTCCCTTTCCCTTCCTTCCTCCCTCCTTCCTTCCTTCCTTCCTTCCTTCCTTCCTTCCTTCCTTCCTTCCTTCCTTCTTAGTTCAAATTAGAATGTACCTTCCAGATTTTTTACAACATGCTCATTGTCACTCTTCCCTCCAGTGGCTCACTTTCACCCTCTGGTTTGTCCAATGGTTATACCCTCTCTCCTCTGGAATTTTTCATCTTTGCATTTTAATTGACAAAATATTCTTCCCAGCACAATCCCATACATTTTTTAAAATTTTATTTAGAAAGTTAACTTTAACAGGGTGACACTGATCAATAAGAGTACATAGCTTTTGGGTGAACATTTCTATCTCATTTGAACTGTTGATTATGTTATATACCCATCACCCAAAGTCAAATCATTTTTCATCACCTTATATTTGTCCCTCTTTACATCCTTCCCTTTGCCCTTTCACCTCTCTCATTCACTCAAATCCCTTTCCTCCTCCCCCACATTCCCTTCCCCTGGTAACCACTTCACTTTTATCTAAGTCCATAAGTCTCAGTTTTATATCCCACCTGATGTGTGAAATCATACAGTTCTTAGCTTTTTATAATTTACTTATTTCATTTAGTATAATGTTCTCAAGGTCCATCCACATTGTTGTAAATGTCACTCTGTCAATTATTTCTTATGGCTGAGTAGTATTCCATTGTATATATGCACCATATCTTCTTTATCCAGTCCTCTATCAAAGGTCACTTTGGTTGTTTCTGTGTCTTGGCCACTGTGAATAATGCTGTGATGAACATGGGGGTACATGTGTCTTTACCTACCAATGTTTTTGAATTTTGGGGGTAGATACTTTTTACAATTGCAACAACAACAAAATAATAAATAAAGTGCCTGGGAATAAACTTAACAAAGGATGTGAAGAACCTATATACTTAAAACTATAAAATATTATTGAAAGAAATTGAAAAAGACACAATGAAATAGAAAAATATTCCATATTCATGGATTGGAAGAATCAACATAGTTAAAATGGCCATTTTACTCAAAGCAATATACAAATTTTATGTAATCCCTATCAAAATCCCAATGCCATTTTTTAAAGAAATAGAACAAAAAATTACCAGGTTTGTATGGAACCATAAAAAAAAACCTGAATAGCCAAAGCAATCTGGAGGAAAAAGAATGAAGCCAGAGGTATCATACCACCTGACTTCAAATTATACTATAGAGCAGTGGTTTTCAAAGTGTGCACCAGGGCGCACTGGTGTGCCCTAGAAGATTTCCAGGTGCGCCCTCTGGTATTCCAGAGAAATATGTGTCTGCTGGGGACCAAAAAACCAACAGGGATTTTGGAGTTTAGATTTTTGGGGGACAGAGGTGTGGGGAATTGGCAGTAAGCTGACAGTCTGCCCAACCCCCCGCCTCACTTTCCTGATTATGTTGCAAAAGGCTGTTAAGCTGTGGTGCTGGATTGTTTACACTACCCTGATGTTCCCCGCAAAGACTGGAGGCAAGTTTCTTCTATCTTTTGTTTGGTGTGAAGTTAAGATAATATGTATGGTTGGGGTTTTCTGCATTCAACACCATTAAGAGTAAAAAGAGAGGAATTCTTCAATGTATTGATGAGAAAATGAGAGTTTGCCTTTCAAATATATGCCCAAACATTTTAAAAATTGCTAGAACACATCAGGCTCATGTTTCTCATCAACACAAGAATAAAAAATTTAACACATTCATGCTTGGACCTGCCGAATTTACTAAATCTTACTAAAATGTATCTATATATATATAAAAAATAACATTTTTGTCTTTTTAAATTTTTAACCTCTCTTTTTTACAAATTCTAAAAAGCATAACTTAAAAAATGTAACAAAATATTTTTTAATATTAGAATAAATTTAATTTTGTTGTATTTATTTTATTTAATTACCATAAAAGCATGCTTGGCTTTATATTTTTCTTCAATATTTGACTTAATTATTATAACATATTTCTCAGAAATTTGTATATAGTGTGCCTACTGAAAGATGGAAGACCCCTATATGCCGCCAATGTGCAAATGAGCAAAAGACCAATCAGCCGAATAAACAAAATTAGGCTTTATTGGGAGCTCTGGGCTAGTTCACTGACCCTAGGACGCAGGTCTGTGAAGGCGCGCCCGGGTTAGGACTTTTGGGTTTTTTATATTTGCAGGAGGGGGTTGGTAAAGGCCAGCACGATGGGGGTTTGGTCAAGCGTGCATTTCCCGGAACAACCTCAGGGATTATTCCGAGGACTTGGGTGGGTGCAGTTTTGGTGAGATTAGCACCTGCCGGAAAATTCAGGGCAAAGGAGGGTTTCACAACCCAATCCCAAGGAAACTACTGGACATTCCAGACTCTTTGTAATAGAGGGCAAGGGGCGACGTCATCCTTCTGGCTGCTTCCTGCTGTATGGGGACGTCGTTAGGGGTAGGGGATTGTGTTATTGTAGTCAGGGTCTCGGGTTCCAAGGGGTTGGTATTGGCATAACAGTAGTATTTCATGTACTGTCTGGCTCATGAAGGTCCTTAACCGGTTCTGCAATAGGGTGGACAGCAATCGGAGCAGGCAAGGTCCAAAAGCTAGGACTAGAAAAATGACAATTAGGGGACCTAGAAACGGGAGGACCCAATGCATCCAGGTTGTACTAAACCAGGAGTCCCACAGCTGAGTCATCCTTTCCCGAATCTGCCGAGCCTTTTCCTGCAGATCATGAGCGGCGCTGCGGACAACACCCGATTGATTGACGTAGAAGCAGCATTGTTCCTCCAAAAAGAGACAGATACCCCCCTTTTCGGCTGTGAGAAGGTCTAGACCCCTACAATTTTGTAAGGTGACGGCTGCTAAGGAGTCTATTTGGTCCTGGATGCTAAGCAAGGCGGCAGCGGTTTGTTCCAAGGCAGATTGTAAGTCATCAGTTTGTGAAAAAATGTGAGAGAAATCCCTAGTCCTCCTGCTCCTAAGCCTAGGCCTCCAGCTATTCCCAGGGCAGTCAGGAGGGGTGTGAATGGTAGGGTGTGAAAGTGGCCAAGACTGGAGAGAAGGAGGCCTGTAGGATGAGAAAAAAAAGACAGAGGACCATATTGCTGAGTATGGAGTCAGTATTTATGGATTCTGAGTTTAGTGGGGCCTAAAGGTGTGCAAGAATACATTTGTGTTGGAGCCCTTTTTATTCTGGAGAGGTGGACCCATGTGGAGATTCCTAGAACTTTAACTGCAGATGGGGTAGTCAGGACTACCGTGTAGGGTCCTTCCCACTTGGGGGTGAGAGGTTTTTGGGAAAGGGTTTTTATAAAGACCTGGTCTTCTGAGGTGACCCATTCTGTTGGCCCAGCCCCAGGGCTAGGCTCAGGAAGTGCCGAGTTGACGTGTTCCCTGAGCAAGAACGGAGGATGGAGAGGTAGGGCAGGTATGAAGCTAGAGGGGGTGGGTGTGGAGAAGACGGAGTTGATAGGAGGAAAGGTCGGCCGTAGAGGAGTTCAAAAGTAGCTCTTAGACGGGTTAGAGCCAGAGAGAGAAGGGTAGGCCAAGACTGATGGAGTTCCAGGATAAGTTTGGTCAGATGATCCTTGATGAGCCCATTGGCCCTCTCTACCTTACCAGAGGATTGGGGATGGTAGGCTGTGTGGAGCTTCCACTGTATGCCAAGAGAAGTGGAGACAGCGTCGGTGACCTTGGAGATGAAGGCAGGTCCGTTGTCTGACTGGATGGAGGAGGGCAAACTGAAGCGGGGGATGATGTCTCAGATCAGGTGGTCAGCTACCATCCCTGCAGTTTTAGAGGTTGTGGGGAAAGCCTCGATCCATCCTGAAAAAGTATCCACCATAGTTAGAAGGTATTTGAGGTTTTTATGTCTGGGCATGTGGGTGAAGTCAACCTGCCAATCCTGCCCAGGCAGGTGGCCCCGCATTTGGTGAAGTGGGCGGCGGACATGGCAGGCCCCTTGACTGTTCATCCTGGAACAGGTGGAGCAAGAGGAATGAATATCTTGGATAGTTTGCTGGAGATGGTCGTGGTGGAATAGAGGAGATAGAAAATGAAAAAGAGCTTTAGGTCCAATGTGTAAGGATTTATGAATGTCAGCGATTATTTGGTGTCTTTGAGACTGTGGGAGGATGAGGAGGTCATTTTTGAAAACCCATCCGTCCTTGATTTGGACCTCAGGGGAGGATTGAAAAAGATCTTGTTCTGTGGAAGAATATTGTTGGTTGTATGTCTTTGAAAGAAAGCAGATAGCAAAGGTAGGGTGTGTGCGTGCTATGGAATGAGCTGTTTTATCAGCAAAGGCATTTCCCTTAGCTATGAGAGAATTGGAGGTCTGGTGACCCTTACAATGTATGATGGCTATTTGTGAGGGGAGTTGGATGGCTTGTATAAGCTTGGAAATGAGCTTGCCATTCAGAACAGGTGTCCCCTTAGTCATGAGGAAACCCCGTTCCTTCCAGATCATACAGTGAGAGTGGGCGATAAGAAAGGCATATTTAGAATCAGTGTATATGTTAACTGCCTTATTCTTTGCCCAGATGAGGGCCCGGGTTAGGGCAACCAGTTCAGCCTGTTGGGAGATGGTTCCTAGGGGGAGGCTGTTTGCCTCGATAACCTGGGTGTCAGAAACGATGGCATAGGCGGCTCGCCAGGGTCCCTGAGGCTCAGGGATTGAGATGCCATCAATGTAGAGGGTATATTGGGCCTTAGGTAATGGGTGAGCCACAAGGTCAGAGCGGGGAGATTTAGAATGTTCTAACACTTCAATGCAAGAGTGGGTAGAGGGTGGTGCATTGGAGACTGGAAGGAGGGTGGCTGGGTTAAGAGAGTTGCAATTAGAGAGAGTAATGGAGGGGTTTTCTATGAAGAGGAGGTGGTACAGCTGTAATTGAGAAGGTCCAAGGTGTGACAGAGCCTGATGCAAAAGGAGGTCTATGAGGTGATGGGGGGAAAATCCTGTAATGGCTGCTGGAGATTAATTTTCAGTGCCTCGGTGGTGAGATCAGCGGCAGCTGCAAGAGCTCGTAGGCAGGGTTGCCATCCATGGGTGGTGGGATCCAACTGTCTGGAGAGATAGGCTATTGGGACCAGAGTGGGACCTGCCGGCTGGGCCAGAACTCCTAGAGCTAAGTGCTGTCTTTCCTCAGTATAAAGGACAAAAGGACGGGAAGGGTTAGGTAGGGCCAGAGCCGAGGCCAAGCAGAGGGCCCCTAGAAGGGTCAAGAAGGCCCTGCGGACAGTTTCAGGAGAGGTCAGAGGTCCCTCGGGCACCTCTTTAGCTGCCAGGTAGAGAGGTTTGGCCAAAAGGGCAAAATTAGGGACCCAATGGTGAAAGAAACCTACTAGTCCCAGGAATGACTGTTTTTCAGTTGCCGAGGTGGGGGGTTGCAGGCCCCGAAGAGCCTGAAACCTGTCGGTGGTGATGGCTCGGTGGGTTGGGGTGACTAAGAGGCCAAGGTAAGTGACAGATTGGGTAGCTATTTGTGCCTTCCTGGCAGATACCCGATACCCCCTACTGTAAAGAAAATTCAGTAAGAGGGTGGTAGCCTTGAGGCATTCAGCCTCGCTTGGAGAGCAGACTAAAAGGTCATCTACATACTGTAGAAGGGTGGAGGGAGTTATGTTGCAGGCAAGTAAGTCTGTTGCCAGTGCCTGCCTGAATAGATGGGGGCTGTCCCAGAATCCCTGGGGGAGGACCGTCCAGGTTAGTTGTTGGGCAGTATTGGAGACCGGGTCCTCCCAGGTGAAAGCAAAGAGAAAGTAGGAATCCGGGTGGAGAGGTATGGTGAAGAAAGCATCCTTGAGGTCAAGGACTGAGAAGTGGGTGGTATTAGGGGGAATGTGTGAGAGAAGGGTGTATGGGTTGGGGACTATTGGGGATATGGGGACAACCACTGAATTGATGATGCGGAGATCCTGCACAAGGCGGTATTGTCCTGAAGCCTTCTTAACAGGAAGGATTGGGGTGTTACAAGGTGAGTTGGTGGGGATTAGTAAACCTTGTGTTTTAAGCTTGGTGATGATGGGTAAGAGTCCCATCCTATGGGTGTGTGAGATGGGAAACTGTGGGTGGTTGGGAAAAGAGGATGGGTCCTTAAGTCTGATTAACACAGGAGTGTGGTGTGAGGCTACAGTGGGGGTGTCCGTGTTCCAGACTTCAGGGTTTACCCCGGGTAAAGGCTGGACCCTGTGGTCCGAGTCTGGCTCAGGTTCGGGACCTGGTACTAATGCTAGTAAAAAGCCTGCTTGGGGGGAAAAAGAAATACTTGCCCGGAGTTTGGACAAAATGTCTCTCCCTAGGAGGGGAACTGGGCAGGAGGGTATAACTAGGAAGGAGTGTGAGAATGGGTGACCCTCAAATAGGCAATTAAGGGGGGTTGTTTGCCGTGGAGTCGAGGGTGATCCATCGATTCCCATGACCGAGACCTGGGAAGGAACTGTAAGGCCCGAATGAGAGGGAAGGACAGAGTAGGTAGCCCCCGTGTCTATTAAAAAAAAGACAGACTTACCCGCTACCTGGAGCATAGCCCTGGGCTCGGTGAGGGTAACCGGAGTTGAAGAGCCAGGGCCTCCTCAGTCGTCCATCAAGCCCAGCAGTTCTGAGACCGGAAATGCCTGGTTCTCAGCTCCCCGGCATTGAGGTGCCGTAGGCTGAGCCAGGGTCGGGCAGTCCAGTGGCCCATGAGTTTTCATTGTGGGCAAGGTTTGGTAGGGGGCCTCGGTTGCGGGCAGGCCTTGGCCCAATGGCCCTCTTTGCCGCACTTAAAGCAGGCATCCGGTGGTGTGCACTGTCCTCCTTGGAAGGCTGGGCTTTTTGCCAGTTCCCCTATCGGCCGAAGGGCCGCTACCAGGGCTTGGGTTTGGAGGTTTACCTTTTGTTGCAGCCGTTCAAGGCGGGCGGCTTCAGCCGTTTCCTCCCGGGCATTGAAGACCTTAAAGGCCATTTTTACCAGGTCTTGGATGGGAGTCTCGGGACCCTCCTCAGCCTTTTTCAGTTTTTTCCTAATATCTGGGGCTGACTGAGAGATGAAGTGGGAGGCTAGAACTGTGGCCCCATTGCGTGACCCCGGGTCTAGGCGGGTGTATCTTACTAAAGCTTCCTGGAGGCGGTTAAGGAAAAGGGCAGGGTTTTCTTCAGGGAGTTGAGTAATTTCCCTTAGTTTGTCATAGTTAACGACCTTGTTGGAAACTGTATCCATGCCCCTGATTAAATATTGGAGCATAAGGTTTCTGTGGGGGATGTTAGACCCTTGGCCAGGTTGATAATTCCAGTTAGGGTCTTCCCCAGGAACTGCCTCTGTGCCGAGAGGAGTTTGGTTGTTTACTAAGTGATCCCTGTCTGCCTGCTGCCGAGCGGCAGTGAGGATGTGTTCATGTTCCTCGGGGGTGAGGGTGGAGGCACAAATGACCTTAATGTCATGCCAGGTCAGGTCATATGTCTGAGTCAGGTAACGGAATTCCTTAATGTAGGTGGAAGGGTCAGCCGAGAATGATCCTAGCCATTTCTCGATTTGTGAGAGGTCTTGGAGAGAAAAGGGAACATGTACCCGGACCAGCCCTTCCACCCCAGCTACCTCTTGGAGGGGGGCGAGGACAGTGGATGACGATCGGGGACCATGTGACCTGGTATGGGCTGCGACGGGAGAAGTTAGGGGGTCATCATGAGGCGGAGCAATAGGAATCAGAGGAGTAGAAGGAGCTGGAGGGGGGGACAGGTGGTTGGGCAGGTCATCAGGTTGAGAATAAGGAGGAGGATTTTTAGAAGAAGTTCTGGGAGGAGGAGAAGTCTGGGCTAGGAAGATTTGGTGGGTAGAACACTGGGAGCAAAGGTCGGGACGGGAACGAAGGTCCCAAAAAGCCTAAACATAAGGGACCTCAGAATCTTTTCCTGTCCGTTGGCAGAAATTGTCCAGGTCTTGAAGGACGTTAAAATCAAAAGTGCCCATAGGAGGCCAGTGGGATTTATTGTTTAGGTTGTATTGAGGCCATGCGACCTGTGACAAGAAAATGAGTTTCTTCCGATGGAGGGTTTGAATGTACCCTAATTTGGAAAAATTTTGCAGGAGGCACCCTAAAGGCATTTTTGGGTTCATTTTGGACTTAGAGTTCCCCATGATTTGGCAGGTCTCTAGGCCCTAGGTGCTGGAGGAGAAAGAGTACAGGGGAGGCGTCCCTTCCGAGTACCTGTCTCCTAACAGGAGACCCAGACGTGGGGTCTCAAGACGGAGGTAGGAGAACAGCTGAAATGCGTCCCTTTTGACTGAACCCTTACAGAGGCTCCAGGAGCCGGCAGAGGAATTCTCGGCTAGGCCGAGTCTAGGACGAGAAACCCCGGTGGAGGCGCAGGACCAGAGAGAATGAAAGAGAAACCAGGTTACTTACAGTTGGCGATCAAGGTCGTAGGGAACCCAGAGTCCGAAACGACGGGCGGCACGAGGCAAATGGAAGAGAGGGGGGACTCCTGCCCTCAGCCAGAAGGCCGAGGAGGGTCACAAAACCCCTCTCCCGGGTTTCGGCACCAAATGAAAGATGGAAGACCCCTATATGCCGCCAATGTGCGAATGAGCAAAAGACCAATCAGCCGAATAAACAGAATCAGGCTTTATTGGGAGCTCCGGGCGAGTTCACTGACCCTAGGACGCAGGTCTGTGAAGGCGCGCCCGGGTTAGGACTTTTGGGTTTTTATATTTGCAGGAGGGGGTTGGTTATGGCCAGCACGATGGGGGTTTGGTGAAGCGTGCAGTTCCCGGAACAACCTCAGGGATGATTCCGAGGACTTGGGCGGGTGGGGTTTCGGTGAGATTAGCACCTGCCGGAAAATTCAGGGCAAAGGAGGGTTTCACAACCCAACCCCAAGGCAACTACTGGACACTGACAATTATTTGTGGGATTTTTAATGCACCCCAACTTCAGAAAGTTTGACTACCACTGCAATAGAGCCATGATAATCAAAACAGCATGATATTGGCAGAAAAACAGACATTCATCTTTGAAAACATGATTCTGATTTCTCTCTCTCTGATGCTGTAAGATAATAGAAAATACATAGAAAATAATCATACTGGTCTCTGTGACTATTCCTGCCATTGAGTGCCAAAGTTCTGTGAGCTGCTCTAGCAAATGAATCAAATCCAAAGGATGGGGACAAAGGAATTTTCCATCTGTAACCAGTTGATCAGAAGCACAAATCATAACTAAAGTGTATATTTTAATGAAGGTGGGAGATTTGAAGTTTTGTGGAGTGAGCTCTCAATCTGTAGGATATGATGTTGTCTGGGTAGCTAGTGTTAGAATCAAATTATTATAAATTGTAGAACACCAGCTGGTGCCACACAGAATAGCTCAGTGTGGGGAGGAAACCTATTTATTTGGTGAGTGTTTTGTAATAAGTAGTAAAGCAGATGCACAGGAGAGAACCACCAGTAACAAAGGAAAAACTGAGTCTTAATTTCCCCTTTACAGATGCTTTCTCAGGTCATTCCTTTCTATAGTAATTTCTCTGACTTCCTGTTCTAATAAAACTTAATTTATCCTGTGTACAGAGCAGGTAATCACATTCTGCTTTATAAAATCTCTTACAATGGTATTATTGAACTTTCATTAATTTCTTGTATTATATCTTCCATGTCCTCTATTTTCCTTAGTAAAACTGAAAAAATGTAAACACTCCATTAAAACAAAACAAAAGCAGGTATTTTGTGGGACCTGATGTCCTTTTCTCATCTTGTAATTTTTTTATTTTTCAATTATAGTTTCCATTCAATATTATTGGGAGCCCTCAACAAAATGTTTTGTATTTGGGTACTTGAGAAGAACCTGTTAACAGTTGATCTTTCTTACAGCTGCTAATTCAGGGATTTCTTAAGGAGAAAGAAGTAAAGATAAGCACATTTTAATATGTTAGGATTTACTGTATAAATCCTAACAGGTACAGGAGTTAGAAAGAATCAATGTATATTTTTTATTTTCAGATCTCTAAATAAAAAGTTTTCTGAAAGAAAAGTAAAAATTAATTGCTATGATTTCTTAGTTTTCTGTGCTTTGGAAAACAATGCTGTCCTATCCCCATGTCTTAAAATTTATGGTCATCTATATTAGGCAAACTTGCCTTAACTCTGGACTTTCCACTGAAGATGACTCATTTAAAGTGACACATACTTATGATTTTACTTTCCTTTGTTCATTCCCATTTTAAGCTCTTTCAGTTTTGAATCAACATGCCTTCATTTTACAATCTGTGTTGTGAGTCTAATGGTAGAGCTTTACTTTATTATTAAATTATAGGAGATTATTAGTGTGGGTTGACTGAACTAATAGTAAATCCAAACCTCAAAGAAAAATCTTAAAACTGTATGTTCAGTTTATTGGCTTTGGGGCAAGCCACTAAGTGTCCTCAGTTCAAGGATTTGCTATAACTTAAACATGTTTTGAACTTTTGAACTTTCAGGTATACTTAAGCATAGTTTTTATTTTTCATCAAATAAGTTTATTTGTGGAGACAATTCTAGAACATGAATTTCACTTTCTCTTCAAGGATTGCATGAGAAAGAAAAAACATTTATGGGCTGCATTTGATTAGAGTTCTCATTAGCTGAAAAAAATATTGACCTCATACTTGTTACTAACTACTTTTCTGAGTTACTTTGCCCTTGTTTCTGTGGGAGTTTTATTGGGCCTGGATTTGTCACTAATTTCTAAAGTCTAGGCACTCATGCCAGAGATTGGGTCAACATGTTTTGTTACAATGTCTTTTTTTTAATTTTTATTAATTTTAATGTGGTGACATCAATAAATCTTATATTTTCAAAGAAAACATGTCCAGGTTATCTTGTCAATCAATTATGTTGCATACCCATCCCCTAAAGTCAAATTTTCCTCTGTCACCTTCTATCTAGTGTTCTTTGTGCCCCTCCTCCTCCCCCTTTTGCTCTTTCTCCCTCCCCTTCCCCGTAACCACCACACTCTTGTTCATGTCTCTTAGTCTAAGTTTTATGTCCCACCTACATATGGAATAATGCAGTTCTTGGTTTTTTCTGATTTACTTATTTCACTCCATATAATGTTATCAAGATCCAACCATTTTGTGGTAAATGATCCGATGTCATCATTTCTTATGGCTGAGAAGTATTCCATAGTGTATATGTGCCACATCTTGTTTATCCAGTCATCTATTGAAGGGCTTTTTGGTTGTTTCCATGTCTTGGCCACTGTGAATAATGTTGCAATGAACATGGGGCTGTATATGTCTTTATGTGTCAATGTTTCTGAGTTTTGGGGGTATATACCCAGTAGAGGGATTGCTGGGTCATAAGGTAGTTCTATTTTCAGTTTTTTGAGGAACCACAATACCTTCTTCCATAATGGTTGTACTACTTTACATTCCCACCAACAGTGAATGAGGGTTCCTTTTTCTCCACAGTCTCTCCAACATTTGCTATTACCTGTCTTGTTAATAATAGCTAATCTAACAGGTGTGAGGTGGTATCTCATTGCAGTTTTGATTTGCATTTCTCTAATAACTAATGAAGATGAGCAATGTCTTTTGACAAGTTATTTTTTATCATTTTTTTTTGTGTGTGTGTATGACAGAGAGAGACAGGGACAGACAGATGGGAAGGGAGAGATGAGAAGCATCAATTCTTTGTTGTGGCACCTTAGTTGTTCATTGATTGCTTTCTCCTATGTGCTTTGACCTGGGGTAGAGGGGGCGCTGCAGCAGAGTGAGTGACCCTTTGCTCAAGACAGTGACCTTGGACTCAAGCCAGCGTCCTTTGGGCTTAAGCCAATGACCATGGGGTCACGTCTGTGGCCCCACACTCAAGCCTGCAACCCTGCTCTCAAGCTGGTGAGCCTGTGCTCAAGGCAGATGAGCCTGCGCTCAATCCCGCAAACTTGGAGTTTACAACCTGGGTCCTCTACATCGCAGTCTGATACTCTATCCACTGCACCACTGCCTCGTCAGGCTTCAATTTTAATGATTCTGTGTTTAAGGAAATTTCATTGAATGGAGGGAGATCTGGCTTTATTGGTTGGCTCTAGCTGGACATCTGCCACATGGTAGGCTGGTTTAGCCACTGCCATGGTGTTTAATGAAGGACAACAGTGGAGAGAAGCAGGCACCCTTCCCTGCTATTTCTCCTAGGTGCTTTCTCGGGGACTGCATTTGTTCTAGAATGGCCTTCGAGGTAGGCCCTGCTCTGTGGCATACCTAAGACCTTAGGAAGAACTGACCTTCTCGCTTGAGTGCTATGTTTGCAGTTCTGTCATTGGCATGGCCTCTAGGGGTGCTCATTTTAAGGTGCACTGGGTAGCGGGGGCTCTGACTCAGCAACTTGACTTTTATGCTTTCTTAAGTATGTTTTAATATTAGCAACATATTTCTGTAGGTATTTACAGTTATCAAATACTTTTTCAGTATGATAATGAGCCTTACAACCCTGACTAGCTAGAGAGGATGGACTTCCATGTCCCATGTTAAAGTTAAGGACAGTCATTTGTCAAGGTCATACATGTAGTAAGTGACAGCTTTCTGTAGAGCAGGGTTTGTCAGCATTAGCATTTTAAATATATATATTTTTTATATTTACAGTATATTGATTTTAGAGAGGAGAGAGAAAGAGAAAGGGTGTGAGAAAGAGTGAGAAACATCAACTCATAGTTGCTTCTCATATGTGCCTTGACTGGGTGAGCCCAGGTGGTCAAACTGACCACCTCAGCATTTCAGGTCAACACCCTGCACCACCACCGGTCAGGCAACCTTAGCATGTTAACATTTGGGAGTGCAGAAATCTGTGTTATGGAGGACTATCTTGTGCACTGCAGGACGTTTGGCAGCATCCTTGGCCTCTGGCTACTACATGCCACTTGTAAAATGCCCCCGGCCCCAAGGTGTGATAATCTAAAATGTCTCCAGATATCACCGCATGTCTTCTGCAGGTAAACTTGCCCCCTGTTGGGAACCACTGATCTAAAATAGAGGTCATGGCCCTGGTCGGTTGGCTCAGTAGTAGAGCGTCTGCCTGGTGTGTGGAAGTCCCAGGTTTGATTCCCGGCCAGGGCACACAGAAGAGGTGCCCATCTTCTTCTCCACCCCTCCCCCTCTCCTTCCTCTCTGTCTCTCTCTTCCTCTCCCACAGCCGAGGCTCCATTGGAGCAGGGAATGGCCCAGGCACTGGGGATGGCTTATTGGCCTCTGCCCCAGGCACTAGAGTGGCTCTGGTCATGACAGAGCGATGCCCTGGATGGGTAGAGCATCGCCCCCTGGTGGGCATGCTGGGTGGATCCCAGTCAGATGCATGCGGGAGTCTGTCTGACTGGCTCCAGGTTTCCAGCTTCAGAAAAAAATAATAATAAAATTAAATAAAATAGAGGTCATTTCCACTTTAAACCTAGTTTATTTTTTACACTGCTGATGAAGTCCTACATTACTTGTTCTTTTTTTTTCTTTTCTTTTTTTTTACAGAGACAGAGAGAGGGATAGACAGGGACAGACAGACAGGAACAAAGAAATGAGAAGCATCAATTATTCGTTTTTTGTTATGCGTTGCAACACCTTAATTCTTCATTGATTGCTTTCTCATATGTGCCTTGACTGCAGGCCTTCAGCAGACTGAGTAACCCCTTGCTCGAGCCAGTGACCTTGGGCTCAAGTTGGTGAGCTTTTGCTCAAACCAGATGAACCCTCACTCAAGCTGGCGACCTTGCGGTCTCAAACCTGGGTCTTTTGCATCACAGTCCAATGCTCTATCCACTGCACCACTGCCCAGTCAGGCTTCTTTGTCTTATATAGTGCAATAGTCACAAAATTAGAGCTTTTTGCAACTAGGTAGAACTTAGTATAAAATGAAAACTTTAAAAAAGTGGGGAAAATTTTACTGCCACACTTAAAGTGAACACTTTTTTGATCTTTCTACTGTAAGAATTAACATCAATTACCTATTTCCCATAGAGTGGCAAATTGTTCAGCCCTAACAATAGTTTGTTACATGGAAGTTTCTTTTAATTTTCACTTAATTGCATATGCAGGGAGTTTTTCAGTGTCTCCTATGTAAGGTGCATACCTGACTTAGAGAATTTAACAATTCACCAACTAAATAAAATAACCAAGGATATATAAAATCTTGCATAGATGCCTAGTAATATTTTAGGCTGTCTTTGATATTTGAGAGACAAATAAGATGTGTTTCTACTGACTTTAAATATTTATTGAACATTCATTATGTGCAAGACCCGAAGCTAGGAGCCAAAATGCATTATGTGGCAGCTTTCATCCAGGGACTGAAATCCTCTCCAGACCTCAGCAGGATACCATTAAATTGTATTGTTAGAAGGATGGGAAGATGTGCTAGAAGCCCGAGAGTGTGAGAGGGTTTGGGTGAGTAGTAAAAAAAGTACTTGGAGATTTCAAAGTAATATAAAAATACCAAAGAAAAAAATTAAGTAAATCAAAATCTCATACAAATTAGAAAACCAATTTTGTTGTTTTAAAGTAATTCAAATAATTTGATTGTATCTGTTGAGTTCTGTGTGTTAGGTTTTTCCAGCTCTCTGGGATAAAAGTGACATACCAGTACAATCTACTGATACAGTATTTTGCAAAATGATTGCCACCACAGTTAGCTAGCACCTGCACCATGTCATATAGTTACCATTTCTTTGTCACCTGTATTATTTCTTAAAGCTGCATCTGAGTCAAGTGTGGCAAATCATATATATAATGCCTTAGTGATTTGATTTATAGTCTGCCTGTGGAGGTTTTTTTTCCCACTGTCAATCTGCTTTAGAATATTTTTTGGGTGGGAAAAACAACAACCAGACCTTTTGGGACAGAGAAAGATTGGCCAGAATGATACTCGTAATAAAGACACTGATGTTTATGAGGTATGAAGACTCTTCCTGGGATCTGTGCCCATGGGGAAGATGGAAGGAAGAAAATCTTATTTGAAGGCACATTATCAAGTACATTTTGTCTCCCACACATGTGGTTGTATAGAAGAGGGAGTGAAATAAAGGGAATAGATTGGCTAAGGGTAGATTTTATTCAAAACAATTGCTTCTTCAGTGAGTTATAAAATTGTGGGGCAAGAGAAATGTGGACATGAGAAGGTTACACATTTGGTTGGATCAGTTTATTCTGTTGGGTTTTGAGCTCATCTCATAAAACTGGGATATAGGACAGGGGAGATATATGTCTATGAGAAGGGGTTGGGGGAGTTAGCATTTTTAAGCATTTATTGTGTTTCAGATGATTTAGTGTAGTTTAAATAATTTACAGTCTCCTAAGAACCTTCTGAACTAGGTGATGTTAGCTCCTATTTACAGAGAGAGCGCTCCACTGTAGAGGAGAAAATGCAGAGAAGCTCAGAAATGTCACATAATTTGTGACTAAAATAGACCCCCAGTCTGTCTTACAATAGAGCCTATTTTCTTTTCTGTAAGAGCTGAGTAATAACTTCAGGTTTATGTTTCCTGGATGTTACCTTATAAATGTTACAATATATAGTTGATGCCTAGAAAATGCCTGCTTTGTTGTGTCAGTCCCTCTATTGCCGCCTTTTCCAGCTTCCTGAGTAATCTTTAGTGGGCCAGTCATAGGATCAGTGTATATGAAAGAGGGGAGAGAAGATTTGGTATCAGAGCTGTTTTCAAAAGTTAGTCCTGCCACTTTGTAGTTTTGTAACTTTGGACATATTTCTTAACTACTCTCAGCTTCAGTTTCTTCAACTGAAAAGCCTAAGAAATAATAGATATCTTCCATTATTTTTGTGTGGATTAACTGGGTATGTAGAGTATGTGGCCACAGTGCCTGGCATCTTGTAAACATCCCACCAATGGGAGACACTCTTATTATCAGAGGTTGGGGAGGGAAAGGAGACTTGTTGGTCTAGCTCCCCACCCTGCCCTAGAGGGGTGCTCCCACTCTTTTAGCTTTCTCCAGTTTGGTTTTCTATTTACTCTATAAGTTGTAGCTCTGAAATCTATTTAACTATTTCTAATGCAGTGTTACCTTTTGCCAAATCTAATTGGATTTGGTGTTTTTTGAAATCTTCTAGGACACAATTTGAAAGACTAATAGAAGGAAACTACTTAAAAACAAACTGGAATCAATAAAAAACAGATTAATATGATTTGTACTGGTCAGAACAGGACAGGGTATTACCTAGGGTAGTTAACTTGTTTCATAGTGAGTTAGTTTCTGAAAAGTGTCACTAGCATTGGCACTGGCAGATATACATGAAAAAGACAGACATCATTCAGTATGACATGTAGCAGGGCTGAAAGCAATGATAATTAGACTCCTTTCCCACTGGATCTGAGTGTCAGCCAATATCAGAGCTTCAGATTGATCTTCCTTAAAGGTTTTATTTCCTGAGATAGATGGGAGCCTTAATAAAGCTGGGTCTTGGTCAAATGTTACCATTCCCACTCTGGGAGAGAAATGTCAAGAAGAAAGAATTCTCTAAATGTCAGTCAAAGTTGGCGATATCTTGTCACACTTGCTGTTCTCCTGACAGTCCCTGCCCTCTCCAGACAGCTGCTCCATAACTATCTGGAAGGAAGAGACTGCCAGGATGAAGGTGGGTCAGCAGGTCACTTGTCCCCCAAAGCAGTGTGATCTTTTATTCAAGCCCGTGGCCTTCCCAGGGTTGGGGTGTGATGGAGACCCACATTTCAGTCAGGGAAAGAAAGACCAGCTAGAGGACTTAACAACCACGGGAGAGAGGGTGTTAACTGGGCCAAGAAGTCTCCTCTAGTCTTATCTAAATTATCTAATATTCAGAAAAAAATAGGTTTCCTAAATTTTATTCCAAAAGAGGTAAAAGGGAAAACTTTTGGAGGAGTCTGAAATAGGAAGAGCGTGTGGGCTCTGAGACAAACTGCCTGGATTCAGGTCTGGACCCCACCACCTGGAGCAAGTCATTGCCACTCTCTGTGACTCACTTTCCTCACCAGTAAATGAGGCTACACCCCAGCCCCTCTCCCCCATTTTGATATCTCAAAGTCGTGCACATTCTTTAAAGTCCCAGTTAGCTGTCGTCTCCTCATGCAGCCTTGTCCTGAGTTCACTTCCTTGGCATGCTGCCAGTGCCCTGTCTGTGCTGTCCACCCTTGGGCACTTCCCCACGTCATACATTTGTATGTTTTAATTCAGTAAAAGGGAATAAGAGACTGAGTCTTAGATTCTTTTACCTTATATCTTAAGTAAAATGTCTGCAAAAATCTGTTAACTGAATGAATGAAAACTCAAAAGGAGCAGTTATGTGTCAGGCAGTATGCAAACTGGTGTCTATGTGGATCATCCCATTTAATTGTCACCAAACTCTGACAGAGACACAATGGTTTTTGACATTTTCTGGATGAGTAAGGAGATTAGGTCATACTGTTGTTAAGTATTAAGATTCAGACCAAATCAATCTTGACCAGCCTGATGAATATGATAAAATAATGGTTAATATTTCTATAGCACTTCTTATAGACTAGGCACTGGACCAGGTGTTTACATGTATGGATTTATTTATTTCTCACAGCAGTCCCTTGAGATCAATGGTATTATTGTTACTGGTGAGACAATGAGATTTCAGCTCTTGTCTTCATGAAAGAATTCAGTCAAGAGACAAAGTGCAGCAAGTGACACAAGTATTTATTGGCTATGCAGGAAGAAAGTCAGAGAGAAGGGGACCTTGGAGACAAGTTCAAGGGGTTAAACCTGGGATCAATGACCACTGCCCCTTGCATTTCTTGGGGTCCCTTAGAGCAGTGTTCCCCAACCTTTTTTGGGCCACGGACCAGTTTAATGTCAGAAAATATTTTCACGGACCGGCCTTTAGGGTGGGACGGATAAATGTATCACATGACCGAGACAAGCATCAAGAGTGAGACTTAGACAGATGTAACAGAGGGAATCTGGTCATTCTTTAAAAATAAAACATCGTTCAGACTTAAATATAAATAAAATGAAAATAATGTAAGTTATTAATTCTTTCTCCGTGGACCGGTACCAGTCCGCAGCCTGGGGTTTGGGGACCACTGCCTTAGAGCTTAGGAGAGAGGCAAGCAAATCATGCCTGGGGGGAAGATGGGGAGCAGGAGGAGAGGAAAGGCACAGGTGTGCTCTGGGAAGGGAGAGCTTGCTGGGACCTTATTCCAAAGGGATTTTAAAGGTGGGGATTTTAGGGGACATCCCAGGGGGAGATCTCAACAGAATACTCATTAACTCTCCTGGTGTGTCCTTTTAGTGTTGTGATCCCACTGATTGGCCAGCACCAGGGCAGGGTCATTATTCAGTGCAGCTGGTCCTAAGGTCAGCCATGGCTCGCCTTCATCTGCTTTTGCTCCTCTTCTGGACTGGGAGATGAATACAACTGAGGCTTAGATGTGATCTCTAGGCCTCAGTGCTTAAGGGAGTGGCTGTTCAAGGGCTCATATGGAGGTGGTATGTGGCTATTTTCCTGCCCCTTGTTCCTCCTGTAAGGGGGTCTAAAACCACATGTCATGTAAGGAAAGGTCAGGGGAAAGTTCAGAACCACATGACCAGCATTAAAAAATCAGTGGGTCCAAACCGCATAATCAGCAATATGATAGTGGAAGAAAGGTTTGCCTGAGGGGCGAGGTTTTTGTTTTCCCAATTTTACTTGTTGGTAGGCACCTGGGGCTTTCTGCCCTGGTGGCCTTCTGTGTCTGGCCTGTAGGCTTTGCTCTGATTATGTCTAACTGACTACCACATCATACCCATTTTATAGATGAGAAAATAAAGGCATAGATTAAGTAATGTTTTTAGGATTACAGAGCCTAGAACTAGTAAAGCTAGAATTTAGACTCAGACAAATTATTATTTTTATTTTTAATTCTTTACTCTTGATATGTTTTTTTCCTGATGGCCTCTTTGGGAAGAAAATAGATTCTAAGGCTCATTGAAGTTATATGGGACAACCATATATATATATTTTTTATGATGTTGTTTGAAAGATTAGTCCCCCTCTAGCTTCTAAAGTATAATTTCCTACATTGTATTTAGAAAACTTATAACATCATAAAAATAACCCAATCCATGAAACTTCAGCAGTGTCCTAAGTTTTATAAAACATGAGAAGATTATGAAACTAAATTTAAAAATTCTCCTAAACAGAGCCTATCCTCACTTCTCATCTGCACAAATCATGACACTGTTTTGGTTGGTTTTCTCTTCTTCTTTCCCCCAGGGTAGTTGTTTAATGGCTAAAAGAAACCCCAATAAAATAGCAAGTCAATAATTTCTACTTCTTACTTTAGTCCCTCCCTAGATTTCAGTCTCCCAAGTGGAAATCTAAATGACATTCCAATGGTTAGGTGGGCTCAGTTCCTATGGCTTAAGTAGCAGTCTGTGGGTGAGGCAAAGTACATGGATTCTAGAATTACCAACCTTGCTGGCTGACCCTGGATAACTTCTCTGCATTTAAGTTGCCTTAAGTCCTCTCTAATATGATTGACAAGGTGATCTCCCTCTTCTCTCTTCTGGCAAGACTGTAATTTGAATACTGAGTTCAGGTAGAGTATTTCCATTTAGCATATTATAATTGTCACTGAAAACAAATTTATGATTTTAGGAGAGTATAAAATACGGTCATTTGGCCTAGAATGGGAGGTCAAGATAAAGTATCGGTCCTTGTTGTCTACTGTCTCCCTTGGGCTCCATCCACCTCCTCTCAGTCTGGTCTCCTTCTTGATGTGGTTGTGTTTTGGACAGTGGCTCTCAAACCATCTACCTTTCAGCCCTTATTCTTACTCCCAGCTTAGACTCCCTAATACCATAGGAAGAAAGCACCAGTTCTTGCTTCTCAGAGAAAGAGAAACTGAACTTCCTCCATTCACACAGTACTTCTTATCATACTACTTGGCAGAGTTTCTAACCAGGGGGATATTGCAATAATCTTTCTATTTTCATGTATTGCATTAACCATACAAACACCTTCACTTGCCTGAGGCCTTGTGTACATGGAGATTATGGTTAATTCAGTGTAAAAGCTAGCTTGACCTATTCATTTAGCATTCTTTCAGTAAGATATGTTATTGAATGGACCATATCCACAGGTTTGAGTGAGTACCCAGAACATCAGAACCTAGCATGTAATAGACATTAAACGAGTGCACTTTTTCTTTATTGTTGCAAAAACACATAACATAACATTTACCAGTGTAACTATGTGTTTATTTGTTTGTTTTGGGTTTTTTTTGTATTTTTCTGAAGTTAGAAGTGGGGAGGCAGTCAGACTCTTGCATGTGCCCAACCAGGATCCACCCGGCATGCCCACCCAGGGGCGATGCTCTGCCCATCTGGGGCATTGCTCGGTCTTGGCTGGGGCCATTCTAGTGCCTGAGGCAGAGGCCATGAAGCCATCCTCAGTGCCTGGGCCAACCCTGCTCCAAAGGAGCCTTGGCTGTGGAAAGGGGAAGAGAGAGATAGAAGGAAGGAGAGGGGGAATGTTGGAGAAGCAGATGGGCACTTCTCCTGTGTGCCCTGACCGGGAATCAAATCCAGGACTTTCACATGCCAGGCTGACACTCTACCGCTGAGCCAACTGGCCAAGACCACCATTGTAACCATGTTTAAGTGTACAGTTTCATAGTATTTAATATATTCACATTATTGTAAAAAAATCTTCAGAAATATTTCATCTTATAAAACTGAAATTCTTTTACCCATTAAACAACTCTTCCCACCCCTACCTCTCACAACCTTCAAACTGCTTTTTGTTTCTATTAGTGTGACTACTTTAGATATCTCATAAGGGGAATCATACAGTTTGTGTGTATGTGTATATGTGACTGATTTCTTTCACTTAACATTATGTCCTCAAGGTTCATTCATATTGTATGTGACAAGATTTTTTTCTTTTTAGGCTTAATAATATTTTACCCTATGAATATACCACATTTTGTTAATCTCTTTATAAGTCATTGGACATTTGGGTTGCTTTCCTCTTTTAGCTGTTGCAAATAATGCTGATATACACATGGGTCTGCAAGTCTCTCTTTGAAACTCCACCTTTGGTTCTTTGAGATGTATACTCAGAAGTGAAATTGCTGGATAATATGGTTGCTCTATTTTTTATTTTTTTAATTTTATTTATTAATTTTTAGAGGAAAGAGAGAGAGGGACAGAATGAAAGAGAGGGAGAGAGACAAATGGTGAAGAAATGTCGTGGACCAGCGCAGCTCCTAATTCTGGGTTTTGAGTGAGAATGGTATGGAATTAAGAAAAAGGATGGGATCGGGAGGACTCTTCAATGCTGATGAAAATATTCGAGTGCCCCATAGCCCCAGTTTGCTTTATTAAATAGCCATATGCAAATCAAGGAAATCCTTGATACAAAGTTACACTTTGGAGGCTAAAACAGGAACTCTCCCAAGGCATAAACAGGAATCCCCCTACCATGCATAGGTGAAATCAACCAACATCTGAACAAACAAAGAGTAAGAGGAAGGGCATGTAAATTTCCTCCAGCAACTTAAGCAAGCAAGTGAAGTGGGTGCAAATACTCAACATAATACCCAAATATGGATTTGGAGGGGGAAGAACTTAGCCTTTTGCTTAACATCAAATCTACAAAGGCTTTTTGCTATTTACAGTCCACAACAAAGAAACAAGACACATCAACTCATAGTAGTTGCTTTTTATATGTGCCTTGACTGGGCAAGCTCAGGGTTTTGAACTGGTGACCTCAATCTTCTAGGTCAATGCTTTATCAATGAGCTCCACCACAGGTGAGGCTGGTTGCTCTAGTTTTAACTGCTGTTTTCCATAGTAGTTACTCAATTGTACATTTCCACTAACAGTGTGCAAGGGTTCCTGTTTCTTCACATCCTGATCCTCCCCAGTACTTTTATTTTCTCTTTCTTCCCTTCTTCCCTTTCCCCCTCCCTTCCCCTTCCTTTCATCCTTCCTTCTTTTCTTCCTTCCTTTCTTCCTTCCTTCCTTCCTTCCTTCCTATTTTTCTTTCTTTCCTTTTTTTTTTTTTTTACAAGGACAGAGAGAGAGTCAGATAGAGGGATAGATATAGACAGACAGGAATGGAGAAAGATGAGAAGCATCAATCATCAGTTTTTTTGTTTTGTTTTGTTTTGTTCTGTATTTTTCTGAAGCTGGAAACGGGGAGAGACAGTCAGACAGACTCCCGCATGCACCTGACCAGGATCCACCCACACGCCCACCAGGGGGCGATGCTCTGCCCACCAGGGGGCGATGCTCTGCCCCTCTGGGGAGTCACTCTGTTGTGACCAGAGCCACTCTAGCGCCTGGGGCAGAGGCCGTGGAGCCATCCCCAGCACCCAGGTCATCTTTGCTCCAGTGGAGCCTCAGCTGAGGGAGGGGAAGAGAGAGACAGAGAGGAAGGAGAGGGTGAGGGGTGGAGAAGCAGATGGGTGCTTCTCCTGTGTGCCCTGGCTGGGAATCGAACCTGGGACTTCTGCACGCCAGGCCGATGCTCTACCACTGAGCCAACCGGCCAGGGCCTCCTTCTTTACTTTCTATTCTTTCTTTCTTTCTTTCTTTCTTTCTTTCTTTCTTTCTTTCTTCTTTCTTCTTTCTCTTTCTGGTCTTCATTTTTGTCTTTTAATAATGGCTATTCTAATAAGCATGAGATAATCTCTCTTTTTTGTCTTGAGAAGAATGAAACCAGACTTGTAAGAGATTTTTTTAATTTTTAAAATTATTTTTAATTAGAGCTTACATTCAATATTTTGCATTGGTTTCAGGTCTATAGCATAGTATTTAGCCAATTATATGCTTTATAATGTGTCCTCCCTGATATTTCTAGTACCCACCTGGCACCATACATAGTTATCAATAATACAGTATTATTGACTATTCCCTATGCTGAACTTTACAGCCCCATGACTGTTTCATAACTACCAATCTGTACTTTTCAATACCTTCATCTTTTTTAATCATTCCTCCCACTTCCTTCCCTCTGGCAAGCATCAGTTTGGTCTTTGTATCTATTAGTCTGTTTTTGTTTTGTTTGTTCATTTATATATATCATTCATTAGATTTCACATATAAGTGAAATCTACTTGTCTTTCTCTGACTTATTTCACTTAGCATAATACACTCTATGTCCATTAATGCTGTGGCACATGGTAATATATATATATATTTTTTATGGCCAAGTAACATTCTATTGCAAATATATATATATCATTTTTTAACTAAATTTTTTAGTTGAGTTTATTAAGGTGACAATAGTTAACTAATTATACAGGTTTCAGGTACCCAATTCTATAACACTTCTCTGTATATTGTATTGTGTATTGACTACTCACCCCTGCCAAGTTAAGTCTTCATCCATCACCATTTAAGCCCCCAAAACCTCCTCCACTTCTCCCCTCCCGGCAATCACCACACTGTTGTCTGTGTCCATAGGTTTTTTGTCCTTTTTTGCTCTATCCCTCCACCTTCCTTGCCCAGCTTCCCCCATCGCACCCCCATAGCTGTCAGCTTATTCTCTATGTATGAATCTCTCTACTTCTTAATTCATTTTGTTCATTAGATTCCATCCTCATATGAGTGAAATCATATGGTACTTGTCTTTCTCTGACTGGCTTATTTAACTTAGCATAATGATCTTCAGGTTCATCTATGCTGTCACAAAAGGTGAGATTTCCTTCTTTCATGGCTATGTAGTACTTTATTGTATATATGTACCACAGCTTTTTTATCCAGTCATCTACTGATGGACACTTAAGCTGTTTTGAGATTTTGGCTATTGTGAATAATACTGTAGTGAACATTGAAGTGCATTATTCTTTGGAATTAGTGTTTTAAGCTTCTTAGAATACAATGTCAGTGAGATTGATGGGTCCAGAGGCAGTTCTATTTTTAATTTTTAGTTAACTTCTTACTGCTTTCAATAGTGGCTGTACCAATCTGCATTCCCACCAACAGCGCATGGGGGTTCTTTTCCCCATACCCTCACCAACACTTATTGATTGCTGATTTAGTGATGATAGCCATTCTGACAGGTATCAGGTGATATCTCATTGTGGTTTTAATTTGCATTTCTCTGACTACTGACATTGAGTGTTTTTTCATATGTCTCTTGGCATGTGCATGTCCTCTTTAGAAAAACATCCATTCAGGTCTTTGCCTGTTTTTTTAATTGGACTGTTTGATTTTTTTTTTTGGTGGTAGTTTCTGGGTGATGTCATAAAAATGGCAGCCTGAGAGATATTTCTCATCTCTCTCCTTGAAATTTCAATAAATTGAACAACTATAATGCAGTGAAGGAACTCCAGCTAAGCTTGCAGCTGTGACTGAAAGATCTGTGCAACAAATGGACAGAAGGTGGGATGGATTGAAAAGGGGGACAGAAGATAAAATGATTTTATGGTGGAATCTGGAGAGAAGGCAGAGGACTGAATTTTTCTTTCTTCTTGTTGGACTTAGGGAGGGAGGCTTGAGTTTTATTCTAAGTCAGGAGAGGTGGAGAGGCTGAGGGGCAGAGGAGAAGGAGCTGAACTAAATGGTGCAACCAGGTGCATGGTTACATCCTGGGTTACCAAAGACTTCCCATGTCGCTTGGTTTGCAATTAGCTGGTGATGGGCAAACGCTCAACAATCATTCAATCGGCACTCACTGGACCACAGTGCAGCATGGCATGCATTTCATTGGTGCACACTAAACCCTCGGTATTTGGCCCATGTGTTGCTATGTCCTCTCAGCCCACAGTGCTCAAGTACACTCAGCCTGCAGCCAGCACTCTACCAGTTAGCCACACTCTGCACAGTGTCATGGAAGATCAAAGCATGCCCCCCAGCCTCCAAGATCCCACCTTCCTCCCCACACAGTAGAAAATGTGGTGGTTGTGGCCCCCTCACAGCTGACTCTCTGGGGCCACTCTCTCTCCTGAGAGGCAGAAGTGCTCTGCATCTGATTTTCTGGTCTTCTGAGACATGGGGAAGAACTCCCTGAGACTTGAAACCACCACTTTTGAAGCCATAAAGCTGAAAAGCTATAAAGCTGAAACTGTAAAGCCCTCACAACATGTCCCACCCACCAATGTGAATGTGTCCCTGTCTACCTCACTATGACAGCAATGTCTCAGTGGAGTTCTGCCTAAGACTTCACACAGCCAAAACATGTAGTATAGAAATACCTACTAGAAAAAAAATTTTCTTGTTGGAGTTCTTAACAATACTACCCTCAAATGCCATCATGAAAAAGAAATAAAACATCATGGATATACTAGACAAAGATGTAGTTCACATAAGTAGTGAAAAATCTCCCCCCAAAAAATCTCAATTACATGGAAATCTTGGAGTTAAATGACAGAGAATTCAAAATTGAAGTTCTAAAAATATTCAAAGAGATGCAAGAAAATACCAACAGGCAATTTAATGACCTCAAAAAACAAATGAATAAATAAAAGAAGTACTTCAAGGAGATTGAAACTATAAAAAATAATCAAACAGAGATGAAGAACTCAATACATGAACTGAAAAATGAGGTAGCAAGTTAAGCTAATAGAACATGCCAGATAGAGGAGAGAATCAGTGACATTGAAGACAGGCAACTAGAGATACTATACAGAGAAGAATAGAGAGACTCACAAATTAAAAAGAATTAGATCTGCAAGAACTGTCTGACCCCATTAGAAAGATCAATACAGTGGTACCTTGAGATACGAACAGACCAATATATGATTTTTTTTTAAGATACAAACTGCGGCTCAGTCCATATTTTTGTTCGAGATTCAAGCAAAATTCTGAGATATGATTCATAATTCAGGAAGCTGCTGCTAGTTGGTGCATTGGTGCACAGGTCCAGTATCGGCAGTTTGATATACGAGTTGACTGACTTACAAGCTCAGTTACAAAACGAATTAAATTCGGATCTCAAGGTACTACTGTATAAGAATAATGGGTATATCCAAAGAAGAAGAGGAGAAAAAGGGAATGGAGAACCTATTTAAACAAATAATTGATGAAAACTTCCCATGCCTGTGGAAAGAGTTTGAGCAGGGGTCCCCAAACTATGGCCCGCAAGCCACATGTGGCCCCCTGAAGCCATTCATCTGGCCCCTGCCGCACTTACAGAAAGGGTATCTCTTTCATTGATGGTCAGTGAGAGGAGCACAGGACGCAAAGCGCGGCATCACTCACATACCATCGCTCACATACAGTACTACTTCCAGTGATGCAGGATGCACGCATCATGACTCCAGAAGTGCATCATATCACTTATTATGGCTAGCAGTGACAAATATGGAACTGGACATTGACCATCTCATTAGCCAAAAGCAGGCCCATAGTTCCCATTGAAATACTGGTCAGTTTGTTGATTTAAATTTACTTGTTCTTTATTTTAAATATTGTATTTTTTCCAATTTTGTTTTTTTACTTTAAAATAAGATATGTGCAGTGTGCATAGGGATTTGTTCATAGTTTTATTTATAGTCCAGCTCTCCAATGGTCTGAGGGACAGTGAACTGGCCCCTGTGTAAAACGTTTGGGGACCCCTGAGTTAGAGCCTTGAATCTAAGAAGCAAACAAAAAACTGAGTTACCTCAATCCCACCAGACCTACTCCAAGGCATAGCATAATAAAATTGTCAAAAATCAATGACAAAGAAAGAATCTTCAAGGTTGCTAGGGAAAAGAAGACCATAACATATAAAGAAAAGCCCCTATGAGGTTATCATCAGACTTCTCAGCAGAAACTATACAAGCCAGAAGAAAGTGGACCCAAACATTCAAAGTACAGAAAGAGAGTAATTACCAGCCAAGAATCCTATATCCATCAAAGCTATTTTTCAAATATGAAAGAGAAATACTGTAAAAACTTTTATAGACATACAGAAGCTGAGGAAATTTATCACCAGAAAACCCCCACTGCAGGGAATACAAAAGGGGGTTATTCAACTAGATACAAAGAACAAAACAAAGCTACAAGTAAAAGCTTCAACCATGTCATAATAAAAACAAGAATAATCTGTGACAACAGTAACATAAAAGGGGAGAGGACAAAAGAGGATGGAATGCAGAAGCACTCTTATAATAATGGACTCTTGTAAATATGACAATTTTTCTTTTAATAACCTAATGGTGATCACCCACAAAAATGCCTTTACTGAAACATGTAGCTTAAAAAAAGAACAGGAAAAAAAGGTATAGAATGCCACCAGACAAAAACAACTGACAGAAAGACAAAAGAGAAGAACCAAATGAGACACAAAGCCATCAGAAAACAATACATAGAATGGCTATAGGAAATCCTCAAGTGTCATAATTACTCTAAATGTTAATGACTTGAAATCACCAAAAGTGAAACACAGAGTACCAGATTGGATCAAAAAGTAAAACACAACCATATGCTACTTTCCAGAGACACATCTAAGCTGCAAGGACAAAAGTAGATTCAAAGTGAAAGGTTGGAAAACAATTCTCCAAGCAAATAATACCCAAAGAAAAGCAGGTGTGGACATACTCATTACTGACAATGCTGACTTTAAGACAACAAAGGTAACCAGAGACAAAGATGGTCATTTCGTAATGATAAAGTGGACATTATATCAGGAAGGCATAACACATTTTAATATATAGGCACCAAACCAGTGAGCACCAAAATATATTAACTGATCTAAAAATAGAAACAGATGAAAACACAATCATACTTGGAAATCTCAACACACCATTGATAGTTATAGATTGATCATCCAACCAAAAAGACAATAAAGAAATATTGGCCTTAAATGACACGCTAGACCAAATGGACAGAATAGACATTTACAAGACATTTCATCCTACGACTTCAGAATATACGTTTTTCTCCAGTGTACATGGAACATTCTCAAGAATAGACCATGTGTTGGGCCACAGAACTAACATCAACAAATTCAGAAAGACTGAAATTATACCAAGCATATTTTCTGACCATAAGGCTTTAAAATTAGAATTCAACTGCAAAAAAGAAGTAAAAGAAATCCACAAAAATGTGGAAATTAAACAACATACTTATAAAAAATGACTGGGTCAAAGGCAAAGAAAAGCAGAGATCAAAAGATATATACAAGACCTTTTGTACCTTGCACATTTTGAGAAGGGGTAGGTCATTGCCATGTTAATGCCTTTAATGGTTAATAATGCATCAAGAGTCTTTTTGGTCTGGCCCATTTATATCCCCAGGTACATCATCCTCAACCTCTTATAATCTATGGTCTAGCCAAACTAACCTACTTGCAGTCATAGGAATATTACTTTTTTTCCTTTCATTTTTTGTTCTTTGCATATGTTATGGTTTCTACCTATAATTAACATTCATCCACCCACCCACACTTATCTGCCAAATTCTCACCTGCCTTTTATGTCTCAACCTGTGCATTTCTACTTTGATCTGCCCTCTAAGGGACCCACATTGATTTTGTCCATTAGAATGAGTCAACTCCCCTTTACCCCATTTTTCATTTACATATCTTCTGGTTTTATACTTGACATGTTTTCTATGAAGCCACACTGGCCTCAAGATTTAGGAGCACTTACCAGGCCTCAGAAACCTGAGGATACTAAAACACCAGAGGTGCTGTGGAGGAATTAGTGTCCTTATAAGAAGAAAGAGAGAGTAAGAAACTCTCTCTTTTGTCCATGTGGAGGACACAGTGGGCAGGCAAACACTGAAAAGCCAGGAAGAGAGCTGTCGCTAGACCCAACCATGATGCCTCCCTAATCTTGAAATTCCGTCCTCTAAAACGAGGGAATTACATGTCTGTTTAAGGCATCATCTATGGTATTTTGTTATAACAGCACAAACTGAATAAGATAGGCACTGAGAAATTCAAATGGAGTCTTCCTGTTTTGGAAGATAATTCCTTTGAGAAGGTATTTACCTGCCATGCACATGGACTGGTAGGAATGATTAGGGCATGGCTAATTTATTGTGAATTCTTTTGCTTCAGAGAAAAAGAATTTAAACATCGCTCTGTGAATTCCTATTAAAAAAGGCATTTGTACAATGAAACATACAACATTATTGCAGTTATGAAAGATAAATGTGTAAAACCAAATAGTAAGGGAAAGCTAAGGATTTTAGAGAGATAAGAAAACAGACTATTTGAGCTATCTGAAGCAGAAAGAAATATATATTAAAATTTAAATTCATGAAAAAAATCTTTATAGCCAGCTTCAGCTCTTTACCAAATAGCCTTTCAGTTTTATCACCCAAACTGAGCCAAATTTTCCTGAAAACCATTAAGAACCCAAAGTCCTCATTCAGGGCCATAATTTTTCTTTCTGTCCTTCTCTGCTAATTGTCAGACACATTTTTAAATAAACAATGGATTATAATTTTAGTGCACACTCTCCTCAGCTGCATCAAAGAAGAAAGCAGAAAAATAAAGTCCACACATGGTTAGCTACAATTATTCTATCAGCTCTTTCTTTCCTTTTTTTTAAAGATGAAAAATATTTTATTGAACTCTTCATAAACAGTTTTAACTTTTTTTTCAATTTAAAAACAGAAGTGATAGAATAAACATATTTGAATAGATTGTATTCACAGCTTGGGAAAATTACTTGACAAAAAATGTGAAGGCTTTCAAAACAGGTATAAAAGAAAAACATTAAATTATTTTAAGATTTCTAAATTGGCCCTACGATTACTTGACTACTGGCCCAAAATGTATCTGAATGTCAAAATATTTTTCTAATAAAAACAAAGTATGCCCAAGAGGTATAAGGCATACAAGTTAGGTAGAAAATAACCTCTCCTAACAACTCATTGGAACATTTATTGAGAAAGCAAACTCTTAATACTTACTGATATATTAATAAATAAAATTTTCAATGCAGTTCCCAAAGATGTAGAAAAGAAAACCTAAGAATTTTATGGGGAAACAAACAAAGCTGATGACATTCTATCAATGTTGCTCATGTAATACTGAAGTTATACCAGTATACTGGAAGGCTATGACTTTCATGAGTTTACCTATTCCAGTTTATGTCTATTAAATACTATATATTTGACATTATAAACTCTCGATAACAAGTTTTTAAGTTATTATTAAATTTAATGGGGTGACATTGTTTAATAGGTCAAATAGGTTTCAGGTGTGTATCTCCATGATACATGATCTGTATATTGCATTGTGTGACCATTACCCAAAGTCAAACCATCTTCCATCACTGTGTATTTGGCCTTCTTTATATCCCTTTCTCAACCCCCTCTCTGCCGGGGTCCAGTCCTGGGGGGGAATCCAGGGGTCCCACAGGATGAGACTGCGTCGGCGAAAATCGAGTGAGAGAGCTGGATTCTTTTCTTTCTCTTTATTCTCTGGTTAGCATTTACTGCCAGGCATCTCTGCCAAATGCTAATATAGCTCCCTTTTTATACACACACACTGAGTTACAATTACATGGTGTTAATCATTGCTTCTGTTTCACTATGTTTACATGTTTCCAGATAACAGTTAATTTATATCTATAAATCACAAACCAGGTAGCAAATTATTCAAAGTACAAAATAACTTGAATAGTGATAACAACATCGGTAAAAGCTTTTAAGGTATTAGTACTAATACTTAACTAACTTTACTGCTGTTGTGAGTCAAGAGGCAGAGAGAGATTAGCAGACGAAATCATTAAGGACTAACAATAGACCACCGCTTGCTCAAGTAAATGGCTTTGAGTTTATGCAGTGTCCTACTTTTTCTCACAAGATTCTAAAAGGCTTGCCTATAAAGAAATTGACATAACATTAAGAGTAGCTTTCACCCAAAGATATACAGAGTGTACTTGCAAGATAGCCTAGTAGCAACATAAGACATTAACTGTTATTACTTCTATGGATTCCCCTACATTTTTCTCATTATCAAAGAATTTTGGAAAGCATATAAATCTCATGAGAACATCTCATTGAGAAAGCCTAGCAATTGCCTTTAGTCAAAAGACAATTCTCTTAGTAAAACATTCTTTTCTTGCTGACTGCGCTCTCATCCTAGGCCACACAATGGGCCATTCTACTATACCTTACCTAAGATACTATTGTCTAGTCAAATATTACTTATTTATTATATTTAAACACTAGTTAAGTTCTAACTCTATTCTTCTCAGAGTGTACCACTATCTGCAGATCAAATAAGCAAGAATAAAGGAATGTTTCTTTACTCTATCACATGAAAAGTCTAGGGAGGAAAAATGTTGAATTAAGTGAAGGCCGAGAAGTGCTCTGTGCACAGCCACTGCCTCCTATCCATTCACAAGTCACAATCTATTCTTTCTAACATGATTAAGAAGGAATTCTCCTACAAACTTAACCCTTTACGAGGGATATCATAGCCAGCCTCTTATGTCTATGAGCCCAGTTCAAGGGGCTTACAGGCTTTTCTGTGGAACTCACACCCTCTGTCTCATTTCCAAAGAAATCACTATGAATCTACAGGGAAAGCATGGTACTATTATCCCTGTGCCATAAATAATAGCACACACCCAGAAAAGGGGGGATATAAGGCCAGATTAATTCAAAAAGTCAAAGGGGGAAGTATCGTTGTGCCTTTCCTTTGCGGTGACTTTGTCACCCCGCAGCCATTGGTCTTCACTGCAGTGACTTTGTCACCCCGCAGCCATTGGTCTTCTCTGCTGTGACTTTGTCAATCAGCAGTTGTGGGTCTTCTCCTGCTGTGACCTTGTCAGCCAGCAGTTGTGGGTCTTCTCCTGCTGTGACCTTGTCAGCCAGCAGTTGTTGATCGGCTCCCGACACCTGTCCTACATCCCTCTCCCCCTGATAACCACTGCTCTCTTATCTATTTCCATGCATCTCAATTTTGTGTCCAACCTATGTGTGAAACCATACAGTTTTTAGCTTTTTCTTGATTTACTTATTTCATTATATTGTTCTCAAGTTCCATTCATGTTGTCGTAAATGATCCTATGTCATCATTTCTTATGGCTGAGTAGTATTCCATAGTATATATGTACCACATCTTCTTTATCCAATCCTCTATTGAGGGGCACTTTGGTTGTTTTCATGTCTTTGCCACTGTGAACAATGCTGCAATAAAAAAGGGGGTGCATGTGTCTTTATGTAGCAATGTTTTTGAGTTTTGGGGGAAAATAACCAGTAGAGGGATTGCTGGGTCATATGGTAGTTCTTTTTTTTGTATGTGTGACAGAGACAGAGATAGAGAGGGACAGATAGGGACAGACAGGAAGGGCGAGAGATGAGGAGCATCAATTCTTCATTGTGGCACCTTGGTTGTTCATTGATTGCTTTCTCATATGTGCCTTGACTGGGGGGCTACAGCAGACCGAGTGACCCCTTGCTCAAACTATCAACCTTGGGCTCAAGCTGGTGAGCCTTGCTCAAACCAGATAAGCCTGCACTCAAGCTGGAGACCTTAGGGTTTCGAACCTGGGTCCTCTGTTTCCCACTGCTCCACTGCCTGGTCAGGCTGGTAGTTCTATTCTTAATTTTTTGAAGAACCACCATACTTTCTTCCATAATGGTTGTACTAATTTACATCTTCAGTAGCAGTAAATGAGGGTTCGTTTTTCTCGACAGTCTCTCCAACATTTGGAATTATGTTTCTTGTTGGTAATAGCCAATCTAATAGGTGTGAGGCAGGATCTCATTGTAGTTTTGGCATTTTTCTTATAGCTAGTGCAGTTGAACATCTTTTCATATGTCTGTTGACCATTTGTATGTCTTCTTGGGAGATGTGTCTGTTCAGGTCCTTTCCACATTTTTTAATTGGACTGTTCAGTTGCTTGTTGCTGAGCTTTGTGAGTTCTTTATATATTTTTGAAATTAACCCCTTATCAGAGCAGTTGTTTGCATATATCATCTGCTGTTTAGTTGGCTGTCTATTTGTTTTGTTGTCAGTTTCTTTTGCTGAGCAGAAGCCTTTTAATTTGATATAGTCCCATTCATTTATTTTTGCCTTTACTTCCCTCACCTTTGGGGTCAAATTCATGAATTTTTCTTTATGGCCAAGGTCCATATGCATAGTTTCTATATATTCTTCAATGTAAATTATTGTTTCAGGTCTTATATTTAGGTCTTTGATCCATTTTGAGTTGACTTTTGTACAGGGGGACAAATTGTAATTAAGTTTCATTCTTTTGCATGTGCGTTTCCAATTTTCCCAACATCATTTATTGAATAGGCTTTCTTTTCTCCATTGTGTGTTTTTGGTTCCTTCACTGAAGATGATTTTCCATATATATGTGGTTTTATTTCTGGCTCTTGATTCTATTCCATTGGACTGTGTGTCTATTTTTCTGCCAATACTATGCTGTTTTGATTATCATAGCTCTGTAGTATAATTTGAAGTTATGTATTGTAATGCTTCTGGCTTCATTCCTTTTTCTCATGATTGCTTTGGCTATTTGGGGTTTTTTATGGTTCCATACAAACCTGGAGATTTTTTTCCCATTTCTTTAATAAATGACATTGGAATTTTGATGGAAATTGCATTAAATTTGTGTATGGCTTTGGGTAATATGACCATTTAAATTAAATTGATTCTTCCTATTTAAAAACATAGGATATTTTTCCATGTCATTGTGTCTTTTTCATTTTCCTTTAATAATGCTTTGTAGTTTTTAGTATATAGATCATTTACATTCTTTGTTAAGTTTATTCCTAGGTATTTTGTTGTTGTTATTGTTGCAACTGTCAAAAGGATTATTTTTCTGCCAAAATCCTAAACAAAATACTAGCAAATCAAATAAAACAACACATTAAAAAATAATACATCGGAGACAAGATGGCGCTGGAGTAGGCAGACGTACCAGCATCTACCTCCCAGAACCAAAGTGGATTACAAACTAATTTTATGAACTATCATCTGGAAAAATCAACTTTGGACTAAACTAAAAGGACTCTTCAACCAAGGAATGCTGAATAAGCCACACAGAGACTGGTAGGAAAAGCGGAAATGCAGAAACGCGGAGAGGGCTGCCCAGCTCCTCGGTGCGAACGGCAGCAGGGAGAGACTCGCGTGGCGGGAAGTGAGTTTAGCAGAGGGGAAAGGGTCCTGAGCCCCAGGAACAAAGCCCCAGCCTGCAGCCCCAGACCCCAGAAGAGGCATAAGGACAGTATTTAGCTGGAAACAAGTCAGGATACTGTTTGTGAGAGAGTCTGATTTCTCAGACCCAGGATCCTGCTTAAAGTGACCGTGCAGAACATCTCTCTCAAAAACAATCACCCGGGGCTCCTAGGGATGGGGGGAAAGAGGAGAAAACCACAGTAACAGGAAGAGAGTGTAATCTAGGAGGCATAAGGAGAAACATTTTGGGAGATAGCCACCCTAACCCCTGGGACGAGTCACTCCCCAAAGCTGAAGTGAATATTTCCCCCAGAAACAGCAATACCAGCAAAGGGAAGCAGGAGAGGAGCCAAATAAGCTCCCCCACAGCATTCAGAGCAGAGTCACATAGAAGGAGGGAGCTTTCAGGCCTACAGAAGTGAGTCTTAGGGTCCGAGCTGCAACGCCCCCACCCACATGGCTGAGGGTGCACTGGAGAGCGGGCGGCAGTGGGAGACAAAAGCACGGTTCTGCGGGCAGGGGCGGAAGCCGGCTGGCCACCACTGGGCTCAGGTGTGAGCTCAATATTGCCCGGCTGGGGAGAAGGGGGCGTGCAGAAGCGGTCAAGCTCAGCTGCCAGCAGCCTGTAATCCAGCCTCCGGGAGAAGAGCGGGAACCCTGGAAAGGGTAGAAACCAGCCCCAGAGCAAGGGCAGAGGAGCACAGCCCTGCCCCGCCCGTGCAACCTAGGCTTGCGGTCTGACTTGGTAGCTGGCTCCTCCCACGGGAATGGAGCCAAAAGCCCAGAAGAGGTGGAGTTCCGCTACGGAGCTGAACTTGGGCACGCAGCCCTGCCTGGTGGTTGAGCCAAGGCTAGCAGCTGTTCCTTGAGTGGCATAATCCTGCAAAGGCAGGGCGAAAGCTCAAAAACAGGCGGAGACCTGCAGCTGAGCAAAGGTGCTCGCCAGTGCCCTCAGGACCGAGCATAACGTCACACTCAGGGGCGGGGCAAAGGCCAAGGCCACCAAACCTTGTGCACCCAAGCACGTGATCACAGCCACTCCCGTGAAAAAAAAATGCGGAGGCAGAGAAATACAACACAAATAAACCAAGAGAAATCCCCAGAAAAGGACCTAAGTGAGTCAGATATAACCAAATTACCAGATGCAGAGTTTTAAATAACGATTGTTAGGATGCTCAAAGATATTAGAACAACCATAGATGACCATTACGAAAACCTAAATAAAGAGATAACAAATATAAAAAAGGACATTGAAATAATAAAAAAGAATCAGACAGAAATGACAAATACAATATCTGAAATAAAGAATACAATGGAAGGAATTAAAAGCAGGATGGATGAAGCAGAGAATCAAATCAGTGAGTTAGAGGACACAATAAATAAAGGCACAGAAGCAGAGCAGAAAAAAGAAAAGAGACTCAAAAAGTCTGAGGAAAATCTAAGAGAGCTCTGTGACAACATGAAGAGAAATAACATTCGCATCATAGGGGTTCCTGAAGAAGAAGAGAAAGAACAAGAAATAGAGACCTTGTTCAAACATATTATAGCAGAAAACTTCCCCCAATTAAGGCAGGAAAACATTTCACATGTTCAGGAAGCACAGAGAACTCCATTAAGGAGAAACCCAAAGAAACCAACACCAAGACACATCATAATTAAATTACCAAAGCTAAATGATAAAGAGAAAATATTAAAAGCTGCTAGAGAAAAAAAGACTATCACCTACAAAGGAGCCCCCATAAGGATGACTTCTGACTTCTCAACAGAAACACTTGAGGCCAGAAGGGAATGGCAGGAAATATTAAAAGTAATGCAGAACAAGAACCTACAACCAAGACTACTTTATCCAGCAAGGCTATCATTTAAAATTGAAGGAGAAATAAAAAGCTTTACAGACAAAAAAAAAAAAAAAACTAAAGGATTTCACTGCAACCAAACTAAGGCTTCAAGAAATGCTAAGGGACCTGTTGTAACCAGATCAAAAAAAAAAAAAAGAATATACCAAAAGAGAAAAACAGTTTTAAAGAAAAAAAATGGCAATAAACAATTACATATCAGTAATAACCTTAAATGTTAATGGATTAAATGATCCGATCAAGGGATTAAATGATCCGATCAAGAGACATAGGGTAGCTGCGTGGATAAGAAAACAGGACTCATACATATGCTGTCTACAAGAGACACACCTTAAATCAAAAGATGCACACAGACTGAAGATAAAAGGATGGAAAAAAATATTTCACGCAAATGGAAATGAAAAAAAAGCTGGGGTAGCAATACTTATATCAGACAAAATGGACTTTAAAACAAAGACCATAGTTAGAGATCAAGAAGGTCACTACATAATGATAAAGGGAGAAATACAAAAGGAAGATATAACCATTATAAATATCTATGCACCTAATATAGGAGCACCTAAATATATAAAGCAGATTTTGATAGACTTAAAGGGCGAGATCAACAGCAATACTATAATAGTAGGGAATTTCAATACCTCATTAACATCATTAGATACATCCTCAAGAAAGAAAATTAACAAAGAAACAGCAGACTTAAAGGACATATTAGATCAACTCGATTTAATAGATATCTTCAGAACCTTTCACCCTAAAACAGCAGAATATACATTCTTTTCAAGTGCTTATGGTACATTCTCTAGAATAGACCACATGTTAGGGCACAAAAGCGGGCTCAACAAATTTAAGAAGATTGAAATCATATCGAGCACATTCTCTGATCACAATGGCATTAAACTAGAAATCAACCACAATAGAAAAATTGAAAAACATTCAAACACTTGAAAACTAAATAGCATGTTATTAAACAATGAATGGGTTAACATTGAGATCAAAGAAGAAATTTAAAAATTTCTAGAAACAAATGATAATGAGCATACATCAACTCAAAATTTATGGGACACAGCAAAAGCAGTCCTGAGAGGGAAGTTTATAGCATTACAGGCATACCTCAAGAAGCTAGAAAAAGCTCAAATAAACAACTTAACCCTGCATCTAAAAGAACTAGAAAAAGAAAAGCAAGTAAAGCCCAGAGCTAGTAGAAGGAAGGAAATAATAAAGATCAGAGCAGAAATAAATGACATAGAGGCTAAAGAAACAATACAGAGGATCAATGAAACCAGGAGCTTGTACTTTAAAAAGGTAAACAAGATCAATGAACCTTTAACAAGACTCACCAAGAAAAAAAAAGAGAGGACTCAAATAAATAAAATTAGAAACGAGAGTGGAGAAATAACAACTGACACAACAGAAATACAAAATATTGTAAGAAAATACTATGAAGAACTGTACGCCAAAAAACTAGACAACCTAGATGAAATGGACAAATTCCTTAAATCATATAATCTTCCAAAAATCAATCTGGAAGAATCAGAAAACTTAAACAGACCAACTACAACAAATGAGATTGAAACAGCTATCAATACATTCCCAAAAAAGAATAGTCCTGGGCCTGATGGCTTCACACGTGAATTTTACCAAATATTCAAAGAAGAACTAACTCCTATCCTTCTCAAGCTATTTCAAAAAATTCAAGAGGAAGGAAGACTTCCAAACTCCTTTTATGAGGCGAGCATAATTCTGATTCCAAAACCAGGCAAAGAAAACAACAAAAAAGAAAATTATAGGCCAATATCCCTGATCAACTTAGATGCAAAAATCCTCAACAAAATTTTAGCAAACCGGATCCAGCAATATATGGAAAAAATCATACACCATGATCAAGTAGGATTTATTCTTGGGAGGCAAGCCTGGTACAATATTCGCAAATCAATCAATGTGATTCATCACATAAACAAAAGAAAGGAGAAAAACCACATGATAATTTCAATAGATGCAGAAAAAGCATTTGATAAAGTCCAGCACCCATTCATGATCAAAACTCTCAGCCAAGTGGGAATACAGGGAACATACCTCAACATGATAAAGGCCATCTATGACAAACCCACAGCCAACATCATACTCAATGGGCAAAAATTAAAAGCAATCCCCTTAAGATCAGGAACAAGGCAGGGGTGCCCACTT